>NC_080172.1:74861373-75133376 GCF_950295315.1 Erinaceus europaeus | reverse complement strand
TGCTGTAGTTATTATTATTGTTGATATCGTCATTGTTGGATAGGACAGAGAGAAATGGAGAGAGATGGGGAAGACAGAGAGGGGGAGAGAAAGATAGACACCTGCAGACCTGCTTCACGGCTTGTGAAGCAACTCCCCTGCAGGTTGGGAGCCGGGGGCTGGAACCAAGATCCTTACACTGGTCCTTGCCTTTTGAGCCGCCTCCGCTTAACCCAATGCGCTACAGCCCGACTCCCGGTAATAAAATTTTTTTTTTAACTATAAAAATGGTTCTCTGTCTTTCATTAACAAATAAAGCTTTAAAAGGTCAATATACAAGTCTTAAAAAAAATATGCTAGAATTTTTTAGTAATCTTCCTTAATCATTTTGCAAAAAATTTACTAGATACATCTCTGAAATTCCCCACTTTAGAAATCATAAATTGAGTATAGAATACTCCTGGTAATCCTTGGGTAAGTCTAACTCAGTTTTTGCCATATTTAATGCTACATATTCAGAGAGCATATTAAAGTGACATTTCAAGGCCACTTTCAAATAATTGAAATTAAGACCATTATACCCTAAACTGGATTGTTGGAAAGGTAAAATAAGTGCATCTGAAAAACTGGTAAGTATTAATTATTCCAGGTTTTTGGAAAGTAGTGTAACAATATATCATAGACCCTTTAAAATCACATAATCCTTGACATAGGAGGTTTACTTATTGAAACTCTCCTAAAGTAATCAAGTACTCAGACACATATTTGTGTACGTAATGCAGTGGGCAGTGCAGCAGAGTGAGCACAGTTTCTGCAGCCAGATTGCCTCAATTTAAATCCTAGTTATCATACTTAGTACATATATATATATATTCTAGTTTAACTTGTGTGTGCTTCTCAATTTTCCATCTCTAAAGGGAAGACTTGCCCCTCACTCCTAAATTCTTATAAGGAGTTCATAGTAATTAATCCTTCTAGTACCACACCACACAACAAATTGCTGCCAAACTCATCAATTTACAAGCTTTTATTTCTCACTCACACATCTGCAGGCAAACTGGAGCTCTGCTTTCCTAGATTGGGTTTAGTTCCAGGCCTACAATGTCACCTGTCCTCCTGCAATCAAACCACTGTCAGGAACAACTTCTGGCCGTGCCTGAACTGCAAGAAGTCAAATCCAATTGTATAGGCTTCTTTGCATCACAGTAGGTAATATCCAAGCAAGTCATGTGCCAAACCCAATATCAGTGAAACAAGGAAAGTGTTGCAGAGAGAAGAAATAGAGTATTTGCAACCTAATACTCTATAAAAAGCAAGATAGTAAGTGTTTTTGGTTTTGCTGTTGCAATCACTCAACACTTTATAGCCTGAAAGCAGCTTTAGACAATACAGTAACAAGTGCATTGGCTACATTTCAACAAAACTGCATTTACAAAGCCAAGCAGCAGACTAGATTTGACTCATAGGCCTTATTTTTCTAACCTCTAATTACCACATTACATCACAAAGTTTTCATGAAAATGTTCAGTTCTCATATAGAATGTACTTCTAGAAGTTTCTAGTTAAGAGTTGTACTAATAAATATTGACTCTCATTAATAATGAATGCCCTTGCAGGGCCAGGTGGTAGTACACCTGGGTAAGTGCACATGTTACCATGTGGAAGGTCTTGAGTTCAAGTCCCCGGTCCACCTGCAGGGGGAAGCTTCACAAGTGGTGATGCACTGCTTCAGGTGTCTGTCTTTCTCTCTCCCTCCCTCTCTTTCCCTCTTTCCTCTCAATTTCTATCTGTTCTATCAAATAAAGTCAAGTTTTAAAAAAATTTAAAAAGAGTGATCTTATATAACAATTTTATGAATAATAAAAATTCCCAACCCTAGAGATAGGGTTAAGTAAATTATGACTCATACTTTAAAAGTATGAGCCATTGACCCAGGAGGTGATACAGTAGATAAAGCATTGAACTCACAAGTACAGGGTCATTAGTTGTATGCCCTGTTTTCCCTGGCATCACACGTACCAGGGTGCTCCTCTGATTCTTCTCCACCCCCATCCCCCCAACTCACACCCAAGTCTACCTATCACTCATGAACTAAATCTTTTAAAATATAGTGTGAGGGGCCAGACACTGGTGCACCTACCCAGTCAACCTCACGTGTTACAGTGCATCTGCACCTGGGTTCAAGCCTCTGGTCCTCACCTGTAGGGAGAAGCGTCACAAGTTATGAAGCAGTGCTGCAGGTATCTCTGTCTCTCTCCCTCTCTAACCCTCTCCCCTCTAAATTTCTCTCCTCTAGCCAAAATAAATTATAATTAAATAAAATTGTGAATAAACAAGTAAATAAATAGGAAGTTGTGGGGGACCTGGTGGTGGCACACCCGGTTAAGTATACATATCACCATGCAGAAGGATTGGGGTTCAAGTCCTTGTTTCCCACTTGCAGCGGGGACGCTTCATGAGCAGTGAACCAGGTCTGCAGGTGTCTTTTCTCTCTCCTCTATCTCCCTTCCCCTCTCAGTTTCTCTGTCCTGTCAAGTAAAAAAAAAAAAGAAAAAGGAAAAGACCTTTTCCCAGCCATGACATCATCATCTCCCCAGACAATAACTTGGATCCACCTGCATATCAGATTTCAGGCTCAGGGGAAAAAAAAATAGTATAGCCACAGGCCCTTGGAATATAACTAAAATATGCCTACTAGCTATCTACAAAGCAGAGATCCTCCTCCCCCCAACTCTTCATCTGCACTACTCCAGACTTTAGGTTCATGATTAGTCAACAACTTGCTTGACTTTATATGTTAACTCTCTTTTCAGCCACCAGGTTCCAGAAGCTAGCATGATGCCAACCAGACTTCTCTGGACAGACAACCCCACCAATGTGTCCTGGAGCTCTGATTCCCCAGAGCCCCGCCCCACTAGGAGAAGAGAGAGGAGGGCTGGGAGTATGGATCGACCAGTCAACGCCCATGTTCAGCAGGGAAGCAATTACAGAAGCCAGACCTTCCACCTTCTGTACCCCACAATGACCTTGGGTCCATACTCCCAGAGGGATAAAGAATAGAAAAACTATCAGGGGGAGGGAATGGGATACAGAGTTCTGGTGGTGGGAATTGGTTTAGTCAATGTTTCCTTTTTATAAATAAATTAAAATAAAAATAAGTAACTTTAAAAAAAGGAAAAGATAAGAAGGAAGGAAGGAAAGGAGGAAATATGGCTGCCAGGAGCAGTGGATTCATAGTGCTGGCACAGAGCCCCAGTGATAACCCTGGTGGATACACACACACACACACACACACACACGTACATGCACACGTGTACACACACACACACACACACACACACATATAATGATTGGGGCCAGGTGGAGGTGCACCCAATAAAGCACACACATTACCATGCATAATGACCTGAATTCAAGTCCTCCCCAGTCCCTATCTATCTCTATCCCCCTCCCAATTTCTCTCTGTTGTTATAAAATAAAAAAGGCCACCGAATGCCATGAAGGCACTGAGTCCCAGTAATAACCATGGTGGAAAAAATATATAGTCTAGTTACATATACAGTTTTTTAAATATCAAAATAATCACTTAGGTACACATTCATAGCATGAAAGCAGCCCTAAAATATTTTTAAAAGGGGCCCAGGTGGTGGCTCACCTGGTTCAATGAACACACTACAATGTGTGTTTGAAGCCCCTGGTCCCTACCTGCAGAAGGAAAGCTTCACTAGTCATGAAGAAGAGCTGCAAGTGTCTCTGTCTCTCTCCCTCTCTATCTCCCCCTCCTCTCTCACTATCTCTCTCTCTGTATCCAATGAAAAAAGAATAAAAAATATTTTAAAAAGAGGCAAGTGATATTTATTTTATAGCCTCTATTTTTTTTTTTCTTTTTCCTCCTCCAGGGTTATTGCTGGGCTTGGTGCCTGCACCATGAATCCACCGCTCCTGGAGGCCATTTTTTCCCCCTTTTGTTGCCCTTGTCGTAGCTTCGTTGTGGTTATTATTATTGCCCTTGTTGACGCAATTCGTTGTTGGATAGGACAGAGAGAAATGGAAAGAGGAGGGGAAGACAAGACAGAGAGGGGGAGAGAAAGACACCTGCAGACAAGCTTCACTGCCTGTGAAGCGACTCCCCTGCAGGTGGGGAGCAGGGGGCTCGAACCGGGATTCTAACGCCGGTCCCTGCGCTTTGCGCCACATGTGCTTAACCCACTGCGCCACCGCCCGACCCCCAGCCTCTATTTTTTTTTATTAAATTTTGTTTTTCTTAAAAGATAATATATTTTAGGGGCTGGGCGGTAGCACAGCAGGTTAAGCTCATGTGGTGCAAAGCGCAGGGACCCACATAAGGATCCCAGTTTGGGCCCCCAGCTCCCCACCTGCAGGGGGAAGATCACTTCGCAGGCAGTGAAGCAGGTCTGCAGGTATCTTTCTCTCCCCCTCTCTGTCTTCCCCTCCTCTCTTGATTTCTTTCTGTCCTGTCCAACAACAGCAGCTATAACAACAATAACAACTCAACAAGGGTAACAAAATGGGAAAAATGCCTCCAGAAGCAGTGGGTTCGTGGTAACCCTGGAGGCATAAATAAATAAATAATGTTTAAAAAAAGATAATATATTTTACATGCAGTCATAATGGAAACCAAACTTGAAAGTTATATACCAAAATATATAATTTACCTTTTTCTTTTTAAAGATTATATTTGTTTATTTATGAGAAAGATAGGAGGAGAAAGAAAGAACCAGACATCACTCTAGTACATGTATCTGCCGGGGATTGAACTCAGGACCTCATGCTTGAGAGTCCGGTGCTTTATCCACTGCACCACCTCCCAGACTATTCATTTACTTTTTTCTTTACATAATTATTTTTTGTTTTTTTGGAGATATAACTAACATAAAAATTGTTTTTGTTATATGTATATACAGTGGCATTATTACCAAAGTAAGTTTAATTTTACATCCATCATCATACATAATTACAATGTTTTTCTTGTGAGGGCAAATTTGCTCTCTAAGAAACTTTAGCATGTACAATATTGTATTGTTAATATTGTACAATATTGTATTGTTAACTGTGGTCACCATGTTATACAGTTACATCACCATAATTTATCTGTCTTATGCCTAGAATGATATATATATATATATATATAGCCTTCAGAGTTATTGCTGGGGCTTAATGACTACACTATGAATCCACTGCTCCTGGAGGCCATTTTTTTCCATTTTGTTGTTATTGTTATTGTTTTTGTTGTTGTTGTTAGATAGGACAGAGAGAAATCGAGAGAGGAGGGGAAGACAGAGGGAGAGTGAACAATAGACAACTAAAGACTTGTTGCACTGCTTGTGAAGTGACCCCCGCCCCTGCAGTTGGGGAACCAGGGACTTGAACCAGGATCATTTTGCCTGTCCTTGTGCTTCAAGCTATGTGCGCTTAATCTGGTGTGCTACCGTCTGACCCCCCCCATTGGGATATTTCTTTTATATATATAATTTCTTTTAATTTATTTATTCATTTTACCAGAGCACTGTTCAACTCTGGCTTGTGGTGGTGCAGGGGGTTGAACCTGGGACTTTGGAGCCTCAGGTATGAGAGTCTCTTTGCATAACCATTATGCTATCTACCCCTGCCCGAGTACAATGTTCTTAAGCTCTATATTTCTGCACTGGTATGCTAAATATTCCAGTTATTTTGAGTTATTTTCATTTGCTTTTGCAAATCCCCTTTATGGAGTGTGCTGTTAGAAGATATGTCTCCCTCCCAAGGGTCCTGTAGTGTTGACTGTTTACTTATTCAGCAAAAGTCCCTGTGTGCCTTCTTCTAATCCTGGGGATGACTTTGATCTGATTTCTTGGCCATCATCTCTATATCTCTCCTTTTTTAAGTCATGTATTTATTAATGAGAGGGGGAGAGGGAGGGGAGGGAGAAAGAGAGAAGGAGGGGGAGGGAGGGAGGGAGAGAGAGACAGAAGCATAGCACCACCCTAGTATATAGGATGCTGGCCATTGAACTTGGGACTTCATGCTTCCAAGTTCAGCGCCTACTCATTGCACCACCTCCCCGAACCATCATCATCTCTCTTAAACATGTGCTGATCTGTGTTCTCTAGAGGGGCAACAAAGGATTATAATGTTCAACTGTTTGTTGTTTGCCTCCAGGGTATCGCTGGGGCTCCGTGCCTGCACTATGAATCTACTGTTCCTGGAGGCTATTTTTCCCTTTTGTTGCCCTTGTTGTTTATCGTTGTTTTTATTATTGTTGTTGTTATTGCTGTCTTTGTTGTTGGATAGGATAGAGAGAAATCGAGAGTGGAGGGGAAAATGAAGAGGGGGAAAGAGAGACCCCTGCAGACCTGCTTCACTGCTTGTGAAGTGATCCCCCTGCAGGTGGGGAGCCAGTGGCCTGAACCCATATCTATGCCCTTCTTTGCACTTTGTGCCATGTGCGCATAACCCACTGCACTACCGCCTGGTCCCAGTCTTCAACTTTTGTTGGGAAAAACCACTTCCTTATTTGTCAAGCTCTCAAGCTACACTGATCCCTGTATTGTTCTTTGTCACTTCCCATATAATCCTCTAGTCTTCTTGCACAACTGTGAAAATAAATAAAAGGGAACCTCATTAAAAATGAAGCCAGGAGGACCAGGAAGTGGCAGGTCTTGTATCGTATCACTTGTCATTATGTACAGACTCCAGAATTGCCTTCTTTATATCAAACCTCATCAGAGAGCGCGAGTTCCTCCATGCCTAGCAACAACCCAGTCAGTGAGAAACATCTCACTCAGCCAGTGAGAAGCCCAATGAACTTGTATTTTATGCCCTCCCCAATTTCTTCCCTAAGCATAAAAAATATTTTTAGTATTTTATTTTATTTTAATGAGGAGAGAGAGAGATACAGAGAGAAAGACCTGAGCACTGCTTAGCTCTGGGAAACTGGGACCTCAGAACCTCAAGCATCAAAGTCTTTTGTGGGGGCTGGGTGGTGGAAGCACCTGGTTAAGCACACACATGTACTTTATTGGATGAACTATCTCCCAGCCACGTCCCCCTTTCACCTGTTTGTTTGGTTTGGTTTGGGGTGAGCCGAAATGCAGAGAGGAGATGTGTGTAGCACTCTTCCAACACTTGTAAAACTTCTCTCTTGCAGATGAAGGACTTGGGACTTTAACATCAGACTTTGCATATGATGATGTGTACTATACTGGATGAGCCATCCTCAGGTTCCCAGAGAGGAACTCTTAAATAAAGGTGTCCCATCCATCCTAAATAACGTTTATCAGCCTGTGTAGTGTACAGTAAATAGTCACTCCATGAAATGGCTTCTTTACATTTCAGTTTTTGGCATATTGTTAAAAATATTACTAAATAATAGGGCACCAAAGTAAAAACCCTGGGTTGAGGGTGAGGGTGGATGTTCAGCTTCACGGGGCAAGGGGGGTGGAAGGGAGGGGGAATGGGATGGGACACAGTCTTTTGGTGGTGGGAATGGTGTTTATGTACACTCCTATTAATTTGTAGTCACATAAATCACTATTTAATTACTATCAGAGGGGAAAAATTGATTGAATGTCTCAAACTTTTTAAAGCACAGACTGAGTCTTTTTAATACATAGGCTGAGTCTTTGATATGTTGACTCTCTTGAAAGCTTAGACCAGGGAAAACAGAAGCAACCAGTGGTATAGCTATATACAAATAATGTCAAAGTACATAAAATATGGTGATGGTGTGTATGATACAGCAAATCCTAACAAAGGGATTTTTCAAAGTTAATCCAATTGCCAAACAATGTGATTATAGCAATAACTATCTATTGTCTTCTTATACCCTAGGACAGCAGGAACCTCCCACTTCCTCTTTAGAGCCTATATCTCCCCCAGTTCTGGAACCTCTGGGGTGGGGCTCAATTTCCTGCATGCTTTTCTCAAGCAATACTAAATGATATTACATCCACAGATCCCAACCTAATCAACACAATGAGTGCCACCTCAGCATGCTTCACCTCAGACTGTGTACAGAGACATCAGGCATGGAATGCCAACCCTTCACCCTCATTACTTGGGTGAGACCTTTCCTTTCATGGTATTCTCTAATTCCATTCCAGAAGTTTCACTTCCTAACAAAGTCCCAAAACCTAGATATAGGCCAGTTCCCTTTAGATAGAGCATATATTCACATGTATCCATAAACTAGGGCAAAATATATACCTGAAAGCAAAAATACACAATAGTCTGTAGTGAGTCAGTATAAACTTCATAATGAAATAGTGTCAACTTAGACTTAGATATCCTCCTCATCTACTTCCTATTACAGTTCTCTCACTCACTCCAAAGCTAACCTTATCAAAGCAAGGACTGTAAAAGCTGAATAAGGGTAAGAGACTGGAATACTTCAAGTCACTATCAGGCCACCCCATCAGCTGGGGCCTATTCGAGGAGTCCTGAGATTCCCAAACAGATATGATGGGCCTAGACCTTGAATAAATCCCTCTCTCCATTGTTACAGGTCATTTCTATCAGGTACAACAAAATAGACCCCTTTGTGGGCCCCCATAGGACCTTGCCCTCAACCTGGATCAATAATGGTAGAGAATGTTCTATCTTCCTTTCAGAGGATGGACAACATACTCTATGCTATACCTGAGGAAGATGGGTCCTGAAATTGGGGCATCTTGGAACTTTCCTACTTATGACCACAGAATGTGAGCTCAGATCTAGAGGGATGCAGAGGTCACATAGGATCCTAAGCTGAATATGGGCCCCAGATCACATCAAATCGATGGGGTTTACAGTCAACAATATTTATACCCCTTTCCCATATTAGGGAGCTACTCTCTTCCCTGATCCAGCTTTCTGGTCCTTTTTCCAGCCATGACATCATCCCCCCAGACAATAACTTGGATTCACTGGCATATCAGATTTCAGGCTCAGGAGCAAAAAGAAAAAGGAAAAAAAAAAAAAAAAACTAGTATAGCCACAGGCCCTTTGAAATATAACTAAAATATGCCTACTAGCTATCTATGAAATGGAGCCCCCTCGCCCAACTCTTCATCTGCACTACTCCAGCCCTTAGGTCCATGATTGGTCAACAATTTGTTTGGCTTTGTATGTTAACTCTCTTGTCAACCACCAGGTTCCAGATGCTAGCATGATGCCAACTAGACTTCCCCACCAATATGTCCTGCAGCTCCACTTCCCCAGAGCCCTTCTCCACTAGGGAAAGAGAGAGACAGGCTAGGAGTATGGATCAACCTGTCAACGCCCATGTTGAGCAGAGAAGCAATTACAGAAGCCAGACCTTCAACTTTGTGCATCCCACAATGACCTTGGGTCCATACTCCCAGAGGGTTAAAGAATAGGAAAGCTATCAGGGGAGGGGATGGGATACAGTGTTCTGGTGGTGGGAATTGTGTTGCATTGTACTCCTCTTATCCTATGGCTTAGTCAATTTTTCCTTTTTATAAAAAAAAAAATTAATATAATACTAAAATTAAAATTTATATTTTTAAAAGATAGTGAAAGTTATATTTGTCAATAATATCTCTAGTTTTCTCTTTTTAATCAGATTTCTATAAGTGTCCTGTTTAAGTCTGCTAGCTGTAATATTACCTATAATAAGAAAACATATTTTGGGGCATTGCTTCAGAGCAACTGATAATTGAAAAGCTTAAGTAAAAAAGGCCTGGGTGGTGGTACACCTGGTTGAATGCACACATTACAGTGCATAAGGACCCAGGTTCAAACCTCCAGTCCTCACCTGCTGAGGTGGGGGGGGGAAGCGGTGGCTTCATACACAGTGAAGCAGTGTTCCAGGTGTCTGTCACTGTACCTCTCTATATTCTTCTTACCTCTCAGTTTCTCTCTGTCTATATACAAAATAAATAAAAATATTAAATAAAAAGGGAACAAATCTGTCAGCTTTTCTATAAAATGTGTAATAGGGAGTTGGGCGGGGGTAGCACAGCAGGTTAATCGCACATGGCACCAAGCACAAGGACCAGCACAAGTATCCAGGTTCAAGCCCCTGGCTCCCCACCTACAGGGGGGTTGTTTCACAAGCGGTGAAGCAGATCTGCAGGTGTCTTTCTTTCTTTTTTTATTTTTTAATCTTTAAAAAAAAATTTATATTTATTTATTTTCCTGCACTTCCTCCTGGGGATATATTCTAAGGAACCCAACACATCCATCCAAAAAGATCTGTGTACACTTATGTTCCTGGCAGCACAATTTGTAATAGCCAAAACCTGGAAGCAATCCAGGTGTCCAACAACAGATGAGTGGCTGAGCATGTTGTGGTATATATACACAATGGAATACTACTCAGCTGTAAAAAATGGTGACTTCACCGTTTTCAGCCGATCTTGGATGGACCTTGAAAAAATCATGTTGAGTGAGATAAGTCAGAAACAGAAGGATGAATATGGGATGATCTCACTCTCAGGCCGAAGTTGAAAAACAAGATTAGAAAAGAAAACACAAGTAGAACCTGAAATGGAATTGGCATATTGCACCAAAGTAAAAGACTCTGGGGTGGGTGGGTGGGGAGAATACAGGTCCATGAAAGGATGATAAATGACATAGTGGGGGTTGTATTGTTAATTGGGAATCTGGGGAATGCTATGCATGTACAAACTATTGCATTTAATGTTGAATGTAAAACATTAATTCCCCAATAAAGAAATAAATTTTAAAAAATTATATTTATTTATTTTCCCTTATGTTGCCCTTGTCGTTTTTCATTGTTGTTGTAGTTATTATTGTTGTTGTTATTGATGTCGTCGTTGTTAGATAGGACAGAGAGAAATGGAGAGAGGAGGGGAAGACAGAGGGGGAGAGAAAGATAGACACCTGCAGACCTGCTTCACCACCTGTGACGCAACTCCTCTGCAGGTGGAGAGCCCAGGGGCTCGAACCGGGATCCTTACACCCGTCCGTGTGTGCCACATGCACTTAACCTACTGCACTACCGCCCGACTCCCGTGTCTGTCTTTCTTTCCCCCTCTCTGTCTTCCCCCTTCTCTCAATTTATCTCTGTCCTATCTAAAAATAAATAAATAAAATGTGTAAAAATGAAATTATTATATTTGAGATTTTGCTAATGATGACGTTAACACTTTATTAACATTTTCATAGTGGTCAAGTTCACTAAATATGTTAAGTAAAATATTTGAGGGTATGAATAAAGTTATGCTATTTTTCTTCTCTACTTCTCAAAACTTGTCACAAGATTCTCTGTGAAGGAGTACTTAGGAGTAAAGCAGATGGGACTTTGTGCTTTATATATTATTGAAAGATTTTAAATGTGAAAATGAAATAATAGAAGTAGTCTTAAATAGCTAAATTTTTTATGTGTTGCCTTTTTATACTCATTTTTACAAACTTAACAAAATTGGGGCTGGGAGATAATTTACATGGTAGAATGCACACTTTACTGTTCACAAGAACCTAGTTTTAATCCCAAGCCAATACATGGAGTACCATGCAAAAGGGAAATGTCATGAGCAGCGGAGCATTCTTCTCCTTCTTTTTTAAGAATTTTTTTTTTTCATGAGAAAGATAGGCAGAGAAAAAGAGAAATAACCAGATATCACTCTGGCACATGTTCTGCCAGGGAGTGAACTCAGGACCTCATGGTTGAGAATACAATGGTTTATCCACTACACCACCTCCCGGACCACCGCTGTGGTTTCTGTCCCCCATTTCTCTCTCTCTCTCTCTCTCTCCCTCTCCCTCCCTCCTTCCTCCTTTCTATCTCCTTCTAGCTAAAAATAAAATAAAGAACAAGCTGTGGAATTTTGCAAGTGTGAAAACCTGGGCAAGGAGGGAGGGAAAGAGAGATCCAAACAACTATTGCTTCCAATTCCAATTTATTTTATTTTATTATGTAAACATAATACAAGATTGCTCAACCTTCGCACTCTTTTAACATTTGGGGCCAGATAATTCTTTGGTGTAGGGGGCTCTCCTGTTGGATACAGCATATCTGGCTCCTATTCCTTATATCCTGGTAGCTCTCTTCATTTACAAAACTTTTATAAAAAGTATCCAGACATTTTCAAGTGTCCTCTATGAGGCAAAACTGACAGCATTTGAGAATTACTGCCATAGTTCACTTATTTTTTTATAATATTTTATTTATAAATGAGAAAGATAAGAGTAGAGATAGAAGGAACCAAGTGTCACTGTGATTGATACATGTGCTGCCGGGGATTGAACTTGGGACCTCATGCTTGAGAGTCCAACACTTTATCCATTGTGCCACCTCCCAGACCACCCATAGTTTACTTATTGAAGATCTTATCACACTTTTAAAAAATATTTTAGCAAAATGTAGACATATAAATCAGTAGTTAATTAATATGAGAGGGGGAAATCAATTGTATGTCTCAAAGGTTCTCAGGAGACAAACTGAATCTTTTTAATATATAGGCTACGTATTTGATATGCGGACTCTCTCAAAAGCCTAGACCAAGTAGATTGGAGGCTTCCAATAGCACAGCTATATACAAGATACTGGGTACTGTACAGCAAACCATAACAAAGGGACTTTTCAAAGTTAACCCAATTAACAAATAATGTGATGATAATATTAACTATTGATTGTCTTTTTGAACCCTAAGACAGCAGGAACCTCACATCTTCACTATAGAGCCCCTACTTCCCCCAGTCCTGGCACCCATGGATAGGGCTCACTTTCCCGTATGCTTCTCCCAATCCATACCAAATAATATTGCATCCGCCGATCACAACCTAACCAAAGCAACGATTGCCATCACAACATGCTTCACCTCAGAGTGTATCCAGAGACTTCACGTGTGGAATGACAACCCTTCAGCTTCATTACTCGGGTGAGACCTTTCCTTTTATAGTACACTCTAATTTCATCTCAGGTAGTTCACTTTCTAACAAAGTCCCATAACCTAGACATACACCAGTTTCTGTGAGAGAGAGCGTATGCGCACACGTATCCATAAACTACTGCAAAATATATACCTGAAAGCAGGATTACACTAGAGTTTGCAGTGAGTACCTCCCCAACACTTCCTCTCCACTATTCCAATCTTGGGATCCATGTTTGCTCAACAAATTGTTTGGCTTTGTATGTTAACTCTCTTTTCAATCACCAGGTTCCAGATGCCACCAGGATGCTGGCTAGGCTTCCCTGGATTGAAGACCCCACCAATGTGTCCTGGAGCTCAGCTTCCCCAGAGACACACCTTACTAGGGAAAGAGAGAGGCAGACTGGGAGTATGGACCGACCAGTCAACGCCCATGTTCAGCGGGGAAGCAATTACAGAAGCCAGACCCTCTACCTTCTGCAACCCTCAACGACCCTGGGTCCATGCTCCCAGAGGGCTAGAGAATGGGAAGGCTATCATGGGAGAGGGTGGGTTATGGGGATTGGGTGGTGGGAATTGTGTGGAGTTGTACCCCTCCTACCTTATGCTTTTGTTCACTAATCCTTTCTTAAATTAAAAATTTAAATAAAAAAAATATATATTTTATGTATTTATTTATTTTCCCCTTTTTTGTTGCCCTTGCTTTTATCATTGATGTAATTACTATTATTGTTGTTATTGATGTTGTTGTTGCCGGATAGGACAGAGAGAATTGGAGAAAGGAGGGGAAGACAGAGAGGGAGAGAGAAAGATAGACATCTGCAGACCTGCTTCACCGCTTGTAAAGCGACTCCCTTTGCAGGTGGGGAGCCTGGGACTCGAACCAGGATCCTTACACCAGTCCTTGAACAGCGCTTAACCCATGTGTGCTTAACCCGCTGCGCTACAGCCCAACCCCTAGATCTTATCACATTTTTAAGGAGCATAATTTGAAATAAATCAGTGTAATAAGTACACAGAAAGTCACCAAAATGCTTCAAAAGAGGTATTTTGGCATGGTCTAACATCAATAAAAAGTAACAAATATCACATTTCTTAATCAAAGACCAAATTATCCATGCAACTGGCACAGAACAGACCACTAAGAACAAGTTAGTGAGTGCCACACAGGGAAATAAAATTAGTTAATAGCTACAAATGTCATTTATAACTGTTTTTCTTCAACCATTATTTTAAAATGTGAAACAGCAGTATCTTCAGACATTAAAAGATGCATGTAGATTCTTTTACTATTTATGTTAGCCCAAATCACTGTAATTTTCCATGACATGCTGTAATGAAAATATGTTTCACTCCTTTTGTCATTATGTCTACAACCGATGATGCCCAGGGCTCTGCAGGAATATCATTAATCTTACTTCCCCTCTAAAAATTTTTGCCATTCTGTGTTGTGGCAAGCACTCAGCAGGCAAGCCAGTTCACAGGATGTTTTTCATTTAAACATACATGATAGGGAATAGAAAATGTAACTAGCTGTTTGAGAGATACAGAAAAGAAAAATGATTTAAGGTTTCTTTTTTTATATTTTATTTATTTATTCATGAGAAAGATAGGAGGAGAGAGAAAGAACCAGACATCACTCTGGCACATGTGCTGCCGGGGATGGAACTCAGGACCTCCAGCTTGAGAGTCCAAAGCCTTATCACTGCGCCACCTCCCAGACCACTAATTTCAAGTTTTATTAAATTGGGTATATAGGAAGGAGAAAAACAAAATCTTAGCTGCTGAGATTTGTTAGTATATGTTTGAAAGCACTTTATGGCAGCTTTGTTGAACACTTGTACAAATATCTAAAATGGGAATTATTGATGAAAACTTCAAAGGGCAGTTGACATTGCTAGAATTCTTAATTTGGGTATCAAAAAAGAAGATAAAACAGCACCAATCATGGTCCGGGAGGTGGCGCAGTGATAAAGCTTTGGACTCTCAACCATGAGGTCCTGACTTCGATCCCCGACAGCACATGTATCAGAGTGATATCTGGTTCTTTCTCTTTCCTCCTATCTTTCTCATTAATAAATCAATAAAATCTTTTTAAAAAAAGAAAAGAAAAGAAAAGAACAGCACCAATCCTGAACTCCAGGAGTAAAATCTTTGTCACCTTGTCTGTATTCTATTCTTTTCTTCTTCCTTCCTTCCTCCCTCCTCCCTCCCTCTCTATCCCTTTCTTTCTTTCTTTCTTTCTTTCTTTCTTTTTCTTTTTTATTTAAGAAAGGATTAATTAACAAAACCATAGGGTAGGAGGGGTACAACCCCACACAATTCCCACCGCCCAATCTCCATAACCCACCCCCTCCCCCGATAGCTTTCCCATTCTCTATCCCTCTGGGAGCATGGACCCAGGGTCATTGTGGGTTGCAGAAGGTAGAAGGTCTGGCTTCTGTAATTGCTTCCCCGCTGAACATGGGCGTTGACTGGTCGGTCCATACTCCCAGTCTGCCTCTCTCTTTCCCTAGTAGGGTGGGTCTCTGGGGAAGCTGAGCTCCAGGACACATTGGTGGTGTCTTCAATCCAGGGAAGTCTGGCCGGCATCCTGATGACACCTGGAACCTGGTGACTGAAAAGAGAGTTAACATACAAAGCCAAACAAATTGTTGAGCAATCATGGACCCAAAGCTTGGAAAAGTGGAGAGGAAGTATTAGGGAGGTACTCACTGCAAACTCTAGTGTACTTCTGCTTTCTTACTTTGGTGCCATACTCCAAACTCAGTCAATTTCTGCTTTGCGTTTCTACTTCTTTTTTTTTTTTTTACATGCATAACATTCCCCAGATTCCCATTTAACAATACAACCCCCACTATTTCATTCATCATTTTTCATGGACCTGTATTCTCCCCACCCACCCACCCACCCCAGAGTCTTTTACTTTGGTGTAATACTCCAATTCCATTTCAGGTTCGACTTGTGTTTTCTTTTCTAATCTTGTTTTTCAACTTCGGCCTGAGAGTGAGATCATCCCGTATTCAGCCTTCTGTTTCTGACTTATTTCACACAACATGATTTTTTCAAGGTCCATCCAAGATTGGCTGAAAACGGTGAAGTCACCATTTTTTACAGCTGAGTAGTATTCCATTGTGTATATATACCACAACTTGCTCAGCCACTCATCTGTTGTAGGACACCTGGGTTGCTTCCAGGTTTTGGCTATTACAAATTGTGCTGCCAAGAACATATGTGTACACAGATCTTTTTGGATGGCTGTTTTGGGTTCCTTAGGATATATCCCCAGGAGGGGAATTGCAGGGTCATAGGGTAGGTCCATTTCTAGCCTTCTGAGAGTTCTCCAAACTGTTCTCCACAGAGGTTGGACCAATTGACATTCCCACCAGCAGTGCAGGAGGGTTCCTTTGACCCCACACCCTCTCCAGCATTTGCTGCTGTTACCTTTTCTGATGTGTGACATTCTCACAGGAGTGAAGTGATATCTCATTGTTGTCTTGATTTGCATTTCTCTGACAATCAGAGACTTGGAGCATTTTTTCATGTGTTTCTCGGCCTTTTGGATCTCTTCTGTGGTGAATATTCTGTCCAAGTCCTCCCCCCATTTTTGGATGGGGTTATTTGTTGTCTTGTTGTTGAGTCTGGCAAGCTCTTTATATATGTTGGTTATTAAACTCTTATCTGATGTATGGCATGTAAAGATCTTCTCCCATTCTGTGAGGGGTCTCTTGATTTGGGTAGTAGTTTCTTTTGCTGTGATGAAGCTTTTTAATTTGATGTAGTCCCATAGGTTTATACTTGCCTTAGTCTTCCTTGTAATTGGATTCGTTTCATTGAAAATGTCTTTAAAATTTATGCGGAAAAAAGTTCTGCCAATATTTTCCTCTTAGTATCTGATAGTTTCTGGTCTAACATCCAAGTCCTTGATCCACTTGGAATTTACTTTTGTATTTGGTGAAATACAGTGATTCAGTTTCATTCTTCTGCATGTTTCAACCCATTGTTTCCAACACCATTTGTTGAAGAGACTCTGCTTCCCCCATATAATAGTCTGGGCCCCTTTGTCAAAGATTAGATGTCCATAGGTGTGGGGCCTCATTTCTGGGCTCTCAATTCTATTCCACTGGTCAGTGTGTCTGTTCATGTTCCAGTACCAAGCAGTTTTGATGACAATGGCCCTATAATACAGTTTGAGATCTGGGAGTGTGATGCCTCCGGTTCTGTTCTTTTTTCTCAAGATCGTTTTGGCAATTCTAGGTCTTTTCTGGTTCCAGATAAACATTTGTAGCATTTTTTCTATTCTCCTAAAAAATGTGCTTGGGATCTTGATGGGGATAGCATTAAATTTGTAGATGTCTCTGGGTAATATATTCATTTTGATGATGTTAATTCTTCCAACCCATGAACATGGAATATCTTTCCACTTCTTTGTGTCTTTTTCAATTTCTTTGAGTAGTGACTCATAATTTTCAGTATACAAGTCTTTCACTTCTTTGGTTAGGTTTATTCCTAGATATTTTATAGTTTTTGTTGCTATAGAAAAAGGAACTGATTTCTGGATTTCAATTTCTTCTAACTTAGTGTTTGCATAGAGGAATGCCACTGACTTTTGAATGTTAATTTTATAGCCTGACACATTACTGTATTGCCTGATGATTTCCAAAAGCTTCTTGCTGGATTCCTTAGGTTTTTCCATGTATACTATCATGTCATCTGCAAATAAGGAGAGTTTGACTTCTTCTCTTCCAATCTGTATGCCTTTAATTCCTTGCTCCTGCCTGATTGCTATGGCAAGAACTTCCAACACTATGTTGAATAGTAATGGTGATAGTGGGCAGCCCTGTCTAGTACCTGATCTGAGGGGAAATGCTTCCAGTTTTTCACCATTGAGTATGATGTTGGCTGTAGGTTTGCTATATATAGACTCCACTATCTTCAGGAATTTTCCATCTATTCCTATTTTTTGTAGTGTTTTGATCATAAAGGGATGTTGAATTTTGTCAAAGGCTTTCTCTGCATCTGTTGATATGACCATGTGGTTTTTGGTCTTGCTTTTGTTGATGTGGTGGATCACATTGATTGACTTACGTATATTAAACCAACCTTGCATGCCTGGGATAAACCCCACTTGGTCATGATGAACAATTTTTTTGATATACTGCTGTATCCAGTTGGCTAGAATTTTGTTCAATATTTTCGCATCTATGTTCATCAGAGATATTGGTCTGTAGTTTTCTTTTTTGGTTGTGTCCCTGTCTGCTTTTGGTATCAGGGTGATGTTGGCTTCATAGAAGCTGGCAGGGAGTATTCCAGTGTCTTCAATCTTCTGGAAGACTTTTAAAAGTAGAGGTATTAGTTCTTCTTTGAAAGTTTTGTAGAATTCATTTGTAAAACCATCTGGTCCAGGACTTTTATTTTTGGGAAGATTTTTGATAACTGTTTCAATTT
The DNA here is from genome assembly GCF_950295315.1 of Erinaceus europaeus. NCBI lineage: Eukaryota > Metazoa > Chordata > Mammalia > Eulipotyphla > Erinaceidae > Erinaceus > Erinaceus europaeus. Next base: position 75,115,113 of record NC_080172.1, on the reverse strand, counting down.
CATTAGCTGTGATGGGCCTGTTCATATTATCCACTTTCTCTTTACTTAGTTTTGGAAGTTGGTAGATATCTAGGAAATCATTCATTTCTTCCAGGTTCTCTAGCTTGGTGGCATATAGTTGTTCATAGAAGCCTCGCATGATATGTTGAATTTCTGCAGTGTCTGTTGTGATATCTCCTCTTTCATATAGTATCCGATTTATTTGGGTCTTCTCCCTTTTTTGTTTTGTGAGTCTGGCTAAAGGTTTGTCGATTTTGTTTACTCTTTCGAAGAACCAACATTTACTTTGATCTTTTGTATGGTTTTCCTATTCTCAATGTTATTTATTTCTGCCCTAACTTTAGTGATTTCTGTCCTTCTGGTTGCTTTAGGATTCCTTTGTTGTTCTTCTTCTAGGTCTTTAAGATGTGCAATCAGGCTGTTTATTTGTGCCTTTTCTTGTTTCCTAATGTATGCCTGTATAGCTATGAACTTCCCTCTTAGGACTGCTTTAGCTGTGTCCCAAATATTTTGATAGCTTGTGTCTTCATTTTCATTGAACTCTCGAAACATTTTGATTTCTTCCTTGATTTCCTCTTTGACCCAGAAGTTGTTAAGAAGTGTACTGTTGAGCTTCCACATTTTGGCACTGTTACTAATCTTTTGTTGATTGTTAAATGTTAGTTTAATTCCACTGTGGTCTGAGAAGATGCTTGGGATGATTTCAGTGCTCTTGAATAGGCTGATGCTGTCTTTGTGGCCTAACGTATGGTCTATCCTTGAGAATGATCCATGTGGATTTGAGTAAAATGTGTATTCCAGTTTTTTGGGATGAATGACTCTGAAAATGTCCAATAGTTCTAGTTTATCTATCTCTTCATTTAGCTCCCTTATGTCTTTACTGATTTTCTGCCTGGATGATCTGTCAAGTTGAGAGAGTGGGGTGTTGAAGTCCCCTACTATGATTGTGTTACTGTTAATATATTGTTGTAGCTCTTTCAGTAGAAGTTTGATGTATTTAGATGGCTTCTCATTGGGTGCATAGATATTAATAATTGTTAAGTCCTCTTGATTGACTGATCCTCTGAGCATTAAGTAGTGTCCATTCCTATCTTTTTTAATCTTATCTATTTTAAAGTCTATCATGTCAGATATGAGAATAGCTGTTCCTGCCCTTTTTTGTGGGCCATTGGCTTGAATGATAGTTTTCCATCCTTTCACTTTAAGTCTGTGTTTGTCTTGTTGAGTTGGGTGAGTTTCCTGTAGACAACATATTGTTGGGTTGTGTTTTCTGATCCATCTTCCTACTCTGTGTCTTTTAATAGGTGAATTCAGGCCATTCACATTTATTGATATCAAAGATTGAAGATATTTTAACGCCATTCTTGTAGAGTTTTAGAGTGTTTTGATATATGTCCTATTTGTGGTGGTCTGACTGTTTATAGGAGACCTTTCAGAACTTCTTTCAGGGCAGGCTTGGTGATGGTTGCTTCCTTCAACTGTTGCTTGTCTGAGAAGGTTTTGATGCTTCCATCTAGTCTGAATGACAATCTAGCAGGATATAGTATTCTTGGCTGAAAGCCTTTCTCATTGAGCACTCGATAGATATCTTGCCATTCTCTTCTGGCCTGTAGTGTTTGTATGGAGAAGTCTGCTGCTAATCTTATGGGTTTTCCTTTGTAGGTGACTCTTTGTTTTTCTCTTGCAGCCTTGAGGATCCTTTCTTTATCCTTATTCCTTTCCAATCTAAGTATGACATGTCTTGGTGTCTTTAGGTCTGGGTTAATTCTGTTTGGGACCCTCTGGGCTTCTTGAATCTTTATGTCTTTGGTGTTGTCTAGACTAGAGAAATATTCAGCTATTATGACCTGGAGAACGCTTTCTTCCTCCCCTTCTCTTTCTTCCTCTGGTAAGCCAATAATGCGTATATTGTTTCTTTTGAAGTCATCCCATAGGACTCTGTTGTTGTTTTCAGCATCTCTTAATCTCTTTTTGAGATCTCTTACTTCTTTTTTAGTTGTCTCTAATTCATCCTCAATCTTGCTAATTCTGTCTTCAGCCTCATTGATTCTATTCTCTCTGCCCTCTACTGCTTTCTGGAATTCATCTATTTTGTTGCCCTGCTGTGATACTGTTTTAGCTTGTTCAGCTAGTTGCCTTCTTAGCTCAGCGATTTCAGCTTTCAGCTCTCTAATAACCATGAGATAATTAGAATTTTCTTCCATATTCTCATTTGTTGTTCCTGCATTTCTGATTACAATTTTTTCAAATTCTTTACTCACTCCTGTTATTATTTCCTTAGCTAATGTTTGGATGTTGAACTCGTTGTTTTGTGCTTCACCCTCTGGAGGACTTTTAGCTGGACTCTTGTCCTGGTTCGAGTCTCCAATATTTTTTCTTGTTGTTTTAACCATTTTAAATAAGTTAACAGTTTTTTCAATCCCTGAGTTGGAGTTCAGTGGTGTAAAAGCCTTTTTTTTTCCCCTGTAGGCTATGGGAGCCTGAGGGCTTTTAAACTATCAATAGGCTTCTTAGCTTAATCACTGACTCCTGACCAAGAGATAAAGCAGGGTGTGGCAGAGATAATCCAGTGGTTATGCAAAGAGACTTTCACAGCCCCTCAGCTATGCCACCGAGGTATAGGTCTTCTGAGTTTCCCGGTTAGATCTCTGTACCCTGGTGTCCCTCCCTGTTGCTGCTCCAGATTCTGAGGGTAGTAGCAATGGAGACTCAGAGTTGCACTTGGTGAGTCTCTGGGGAGTCCTTTCCTCCCTTCAGCTGTCCCCTTGTTGGTGGAGCAGACTGGAGGTGGTGTCTCCACTGATAAACTGCTGAACTGTTAGCAGTCACTTAATCTCTCCTTAGGCCCCTCTCTCCTCTCTGTCACCAGCCACGCGTGTTTGTACTCACGGGTGATTTACTGGGTTTCTGTGGTCATTCTAGTCCTGTCTTGTTTCGGTCCGGGTGGTCTCCTTTGGTATTCCTAGTTGATCCGGGAGAGGAGAGGAGAGGAGAGCTCTTTCTTTCTTTCTTTCTTTCTTCCTTCCTTCTTTCTTCCCTCCCTCCCTCCTCTCTCTCTCTCTTTCTTTCATCCCACTAGGAATCCACTGCAATTTCTCCCATTTTGTTGCCCTTGTCATTGTTGTTGCCATTGCTGTTGTTGTTGGATAGGACAGAGAAATCGAGAGAGATGGGGAAGACAAAGAGGGGGAGAGAAAGACAGACACCTGCAGACTTGCCTCACTGCCTGTGAAGCAACCCCATCCCTACCCCCACCCCCATCCCATACCCTAGGTGGGGAGCCCAGGTTCGAAATTCTTCTGCGGTCCTTAGGCTTCACACCATGTGCTCAACCCATCTGTATTGTTCTTTATTCCATGACTTATACTTGCTGAAGAACAAGGAAAAGAAAAAAATCATGCCCAATTCTTTTATTAAATGAATTGAAATCAGTCTTCTTTTAGAACTCTGTCCCAAGCCAGGTAGTGGCGCACCTGGTAGAGTGCACCATGTTACAGTGTGGAAGGACCCAGGTTCAAGCCCCAGATCCCCACCTACAGGAGCAAAGTTTCGTGAGTGGTGAAGCAGGACTGTAGGTGTCTCTCACTCCCTCTATCTTTCCCCCTCCCCTCTCAACTTCTCTCTGTCTCTATCCAATAATAAATAAAATAGATAAATAAATCTGTCTTAAAGAAATTTGAAAAATATTAATATGACACTGAACACTTTGAACTATTTTGTATGATAGCTTTATAATTTGTCCCTTGTAACTGGAGATGTGCAGATGCCTACAGTGGCACCTGACACATAGTAACAGTCAACCAACAATTTTTCTTCTCTCCAGGTCCTGATGAAGTTGGAGTTCTATATATAATTTCATTTATAAATATTTCAGTGTTGGGGCCCAGCGGTGACACACCTAACTCAGCACACATATTACTAAGGTTCAGCGCACATATTACCAAGTGCAAGGATCAGGGTTCGAGCCCCCATCCCCACCTGCAGGGGCTTCACTTTACCAGTGGTGAGGCGGGTCTACAGGTGTCTACCTTTCTCTCCCTCTTTCTTTTTTTTTTCCCTCCAGGGTTATTTCTGAACTCGGTGCCTGCACCATGAATCCACCGCTCCTGGAGGCCATTTTTCCCCCCTTTTGTTGCCCTTGTTGTAGCCTTGTTGTGGTCATTATTATTACCATTGTTGATGCCGTTCGTTGTTGGATAGGACAGAGAGAAATGGAGAGAGGAGGGGAAGACAGAGAAGGGGAGAGAAAGATAGACACCTGCAGACCCGCTTCACCGCCTGTGAAGTGACTCCCCTGCAGGTGGGAAGCCGGGGGCTCAAACCGGGATCCTTACACCGGTCCCTGCGCTTTGCGCCACATGTGCTTAACCCACTGCGCCACCGCCTGACCCCCTCTCTCCCTCGCATGAGCCCCCTCTCTCCCTCTTTCTAACGTGTGTGCTTAACCAGGTGTGCTCAACCAGGTGTGCTCCACCCAGCCTCATCTCTCTCCCTTTTTCTAACTTCCCATCCTCTCTCAATTTCTCTCTGCCCTATCTAATAAAATTTTTTTAAAAAATTAAAGAAGAAAAAATGACCGCTGGGAGCGGTAGATTTGTAGTGCCGGCACTGAACCCCACAGATAACCTTGGTGGCAATAAAATAATAAAATAAATAAATATATTTCAGTGTCTGTTTCTAAATGGATAGTACTCTTCTGGGGGCAGAGAATTAATAAAGAAAGAAATGAGGAAATTAAATGAAGATATAGATAAACTAGAACTATTGGACATTTTCAGAGTCATTCACCCCAAGAAACGAATACACATTCTATTCAAGTATAGAACATTCTCACAGATAGACCCTATGTTAGGCCACAAAGATAGTGTCAGCAAATTCAAGAGCATTGAAATCACCCCAAGCATCTTCTCAAACCACAGTAGAATTAAATTAACATTTAACAACAAACAAAAAAATTAGTAAAATAATAATAATAATAAAATAAATCCAGGGCTGGAAAAATAGCTCACTTGGATAGTGTGCTGCTTTGCCACATATGCAACAGGTGAGTTGAGCTTCCACCACACTGAAAGAGGCTTCAGTGCTGTGGTCTCTCTCACACACTCTCTCCCCACTCTCTGTCTATATTTAAAAAGAGGTAGAGGTAGGAAGGAAGAATAATTCGTTGACATATTGCACCAAAGTGAAAGACGCTGGGATGGGTGGGTGGGAAGAAAACGGGTCCAAGAAGGATGACAGAGGACCTAGTGGGGGTTGTACTGTTATATGGGAAACTGGGAAATGTTATGCAAGTACAAACTATTGTATTTACTGTTGAATGTAAAACATTAATTCCCCAATAAAGAAATTAAAAAAATAATAATTTGTTCACATAGTGTAAATGATATATATATATATATCTTAAATAATTTAATTTTTAATTTCACCAAATTCTCTTTATGTCCCCCTTTTTTTTTATTTGTTGAAGATACTGGGTTATTTATATTGTAGCATTTCCCATAGTCTGCTGTTTGCTGATTGTAACCTAACAATGTCATTTACTTAAGTGTTATTTTCCTCTGCCTCCTGTATTTCCTGTAAACTGGTAGTAGGAGCTAAAGGCTAGATCAGATTCAGTTTCACTTTTCCTTTTGGCAAATTCAACAAGGTGATTAATGGTCAAACCATAATGAAACCATAATGACAATATTCTTTTTTTTTTTTTTTTTTTGCCTCCAGGATTATTGCCAGGCCTCAGTGCCTGCACCAGGAATCCACTGCTCCTGGAGGCCATTTTTTCCACCTTTTGTTGCCCTTGTTGTTCTTTATCATTGTTGTGGTTATTATTGTTGTTGTTGTTGCTGTCGTTAGATAGGACAGAGAGAAATCAAGAGAGGAGGAAAAGACAGAGAGGGGGAGAGAAAGACAGACACCTGCAGACCTTTACTGCCTGTGAAGGGACTCCCCTGCAGGTGGGGAGCCGGGGGCTCGAACCGGGATACCTACGCCAGTCCTTGCATTTTGCTCTATGTGCGCTTAACCTGCTACACTACCACCCGACTCCCAATGACAATATTCTTAGCTTTTTGTTTAGTGTTTAGCAAATTGATTAAGCTGACATTTATTTAGTATTTTCTGTGTTCTTAAGCAGTCTGTTTATATTCTATAGATGGCGTATAATTTAATTGTATTTAAGTCTCATAATCCTAGTATATATCAACTAATGTCTGATAGCCAGATCTCTTTTAGGATCAAGTAATCTTAAGTGTCTGTTAAACAAACCCTTTGGTACACATCCAGTTGTGATTTATGTATTCCAACTTGGAGTGATTTTTTTTTACTGCATTCATTTAATAGTATATTTAAGGCAAGTTCATACTTGCCTTAAAGGCATTTTTTTAAAGCTTAATAACATAGCTCAAAAATCTTTCATTTAACTCTGAATTACTTGTACTCAAACTTTTCTGTACTAGGCTACACCATCTGTTAACTTCACAAAGACAGATATCTGAACTGCAAACAGGACCAAAGAATTCATTATTTCCCAGGGCTCTATTTCTTTTGCACTCATTGTCTTCTGCAGGTGCACTATGTCTCTTTCATCTTTCTGTTTCTTTGCATGCTCACAGGGCTCACAGTGTCCCACTGTTGCCCAATGTGAGAAACTGGCTCGTGATTGTGGAAGCAAAGCCAGCTTTTCATTGTTTGTTTACATCTCCTTAATTTATTCTGCTCAGTATTCTTCATAGTACTAAATTCTGCTTATAAAGTCATGCCATCAATGCACCAGACTCAAGTAAATGTTAAATTACCTTGACCAGTGGACACATCTGAAGATTAAATTGTTTGATATGTCATTAATTAGGGAAAGGCAGCAACTGACCCAAGTTGCAACTAGGTATCAGAGTCCTGGGAGCAAAACAATGCAAAGAGGGGTCTATTGTGTGGCATTAGAATCTGACATGTATTAGAAAGTGACGTGCAAGGAGTAATTTCTTCTTTATCTTAACTCTTCATTGCCATGACTTTTCATATAATAGATGTAACATTATCTTCAAATTTCCATAAAAAATGTTAGGCGAAGCATTTAGTTGGTTGAATTGAAGCAACATTAAGCCTTAGTGAATAGGAGTGAATGTGAAGTTTATTAATTATTCTGCATGTACCTCACTAGGAGACTTTAGACAAATAGTAAATTCACTGTTCACATGTTTTAAACAGTTATTTTTATCATGCTTATTCACATAGAACTTAAACATTCTTACTTGTAATCACCTTCTGTAAACTCATAATAAATGGGAATCATGTATCTACCTGATCTTTCAGGGTACACATGCTCATGCTTAATGAAGTAGCTTTCAGTGCTGGTGGCATTTGAAAAGTTATACATTTTAAAGGGTATTTTGTTCCCTTTTTCCTTGGCAGGACCAAGGAGCTTCCTCTTCTAAAGCTAGTGCTGTTTGGACTCTATGAAAGTACACTTTGTTCTAGGAGAATTGACATATGAAAGCCTAAAATATATATTGAGTTCTTCTAAGAAGAGGAGGAGAATCATGTTCTAGGATGGCGAATGCTGAGTTGATACTGAATGAATGATTGTTATGTTCTCTTCTACTCACAGGCTCGCTTCTCTTATGTGAGGATGAAATATCTTTTTTTTTCCTGGTTGGTGGTTTTTGTTGGAAGCTGGATTATATACGTCCAATACTCTACCTACACAGAATTATGCAGAGGAAAGGACTGTAAGAAAATAATAGTAAGTATTTCATATTCCTTATACAAAAACATAATTTTAATATTTTTATTTTATTATTAATGAGAGAGAGATAGAAATAGAAAGCGAGAGAGACACCAAAGCATTGTTCAGCTCTGGCCTATGATGATGTCCAGGATTGAACCTGGGACCTCGGCCTCATGCATGAAATGATTTGCCTAACTATTACTCTGTCTCCCTGACCTTCAGAAAAACTTCTGCCAGTAGGCTATATTTACAACACAGTGGGCCATTAATAATGCACTGCTTTGCCATATTAGCAACTCATGTTCAAGCCCAGCCCCCACTATATAAAAGGAAGCTTTGGTTCTGTGGTCTCTTTTGCTCTGTCCTTCTTAAACAACAACAAAAACCAAACAATCAAAAAACTGCATTATATTTATTTCTCATAGGGTAATAATTATTTTCAAAAGTAAAAGTTTTTTTTTTGCCTTAGTGTTTTTCTGAACTCTTTATGTTTTATTTGTTTATTTTTATTATATATATTTTTAATTTCCCAGAGCACTGCTCAACTCTGCTTTATGGTGGTGTAGAGGATTGAATCTGGAATTTTGGTGCCTTAGGCATGAGAGCCTCGTTGCATAGCTATTCTGCTATCTCCCCAGCCGTTTGTTTGTTTGTTTGTTTGTTTGTTTGTTAACAGAGCACAGCTCAGCTGGCTTATTGGAGGAAGGTGAACCTGGGACTTGGGAGCCTCAGGCTTCCAATGACAGTCTTTTTACATGACCATTATGCTGTATCTCCCCCGTCCCTCACATACATACCTACTCTGAATTTTTAGTGTTTGTATATTCAATCATTAATCCTAATGTTCCTCACCTTGAAAACTCCAATATTCAAATATCTAAATATGCAGCAAATATCCTTTTTTTTTTTTTTTAACTAGAGCAAGTCTTCAGCTCTGCTTTATGGGGATGCCAGGGTTTGAATCTAAGACCTCAAAACTTCACAGTGTAGCTTAAACCACTGTGCTGTTTCTCTAGCACCAAGTTTTGTTTAGTTTAATGAGATTAATTTTTGAATGTTTATAGTATAAAAGTACTCTTTAAATGCAACTTTTTAAAAATATGTATTTATTAGTGAGAAAGATAGGAGGAGAGACAGAGAAAGAACCAGACATCACTCTATTACATATGCCACCAGGGACTGAACTTGGGACCTCATGCTTGTGATTCCAATGCTTGATCTACTGTGCCACCTCCTGGACCACTATATGCAGCTTTTCTAGAATATATCTTACAAATAAATGAAATCATTCTTTTTTTTTTATTCCCTTTTTTTGCCCTTGTTGCTTTATTGTTGCAGTTATTGATGTCCTTGTTGGATAGGACAGAGAGAAATGGAGAGGGGGGGAGGCAGAGAGGGGGAGAGAAAAGAGAGACACTTGCAGACCTGCTTCACCACTTGTGAAGTGACTCCTCGGCTGGGGAGCCAGGGGATCAAACCGGGATCCTTCAGCCATTCCTTGCTCTTTGCGCCACGTGCGCTTAACCCGGCTGCGCTACCGCCCAACTCCTGAAATCATTCTTAAATACCAAAAGTGTATCTTTTTATTGAATCTCTGTCCTAATGATTTGCTATAGCTCAGGCAAATTGTTGTATGTCTAAGATCTCCAGTAGCAGTTGTTAGTTTCATAGCACTTATGTTTGTTTTGCTTTTTTATTGCCACCAGGGTTATCACTGGGGTTCAGTGCCAACACTTAGAAATCTACCAGCTCCCGTCGGGGACTTTTTAAATTTTTTTTCTATTTTTAAATTTTTGATAGAATAGAGAAATTGCCAGGGGAGGAGGGGATAGAGAAGAAGAGAGACACTTGCAGACCTGCTTCACTGCTCCTGAAGCATCCCCACTGCAGGTGGGGAGTGGGAGCTCAAACCTAAACCCTTGAGCATACCAGCCTGTGCACTTAACCAGGTGCAGCACTGTCCAGCCCCCTAAGCACTCACTCATGTTTTAAATGTTTGAGGATAAGTAGATTTTTAACTCTTAGTTTTTCTGCTAATATCTTCTGATATAAACCATATCAATATTTCATCACATAATTATAGTTTTTGTAATGATTATGTAGACATCAATTATTTTAACTTATTGAGGAATCTATAATTATTGTGTGGTTACTTGGCCCATGCCAGTGTTGCTAGAGTATGTATATCAAGGAGTTTAAGATATCCTGACCAGGGAGTCGGGTGCAGTGGGTTAAGTGCACGTGGTGCAAAGCGCAAGAACTGGCATAAGGATCCGAGTTTGAGTGGCCCTCTCCCCACCTGCAGGGGAGTCGCTTTACAGGCAATGAAGCAGGTCTGCAGGTGTCTATCTTTCTCTTCCCCTCTCTGTCTTCCCCTCCTCTCTCCATTTCTCTCTGTCCTATCTAACAATGACAGCATCAATAACAACAACAATAATAACTACAACAACAAAAAAAGTCAAAAAAGGGAAAATAAATAAATATTTAAAAAAAGATATCCTGACCATATGAATTTACAACTAAGAGGCAAGATACTAAATAATTACAGCATAGTACAGTAAACATTACAATAGCAAATACTATGGCAGCATAAAACAGAAACCTGAAGTCTTCCTTTCTGCCTTTCTTTCTTTTTTCCCCTCCCTCCCTTCTTTCTTTCCTTCCTTCCTTCCTTCCTTCCTTCCTTCCTTCCTTCCTTCCTTCTTTCTTTCTTTCTTTTGTAAGGCTGGATAGCTAGTTTCCATGGAGGGGCCCCCAGGTTCCCGGAATCAGTTGCATAAGGTTGGCTTACTATCTATGGAGTGGGAGAGGCTCACAGGAGCTCTGAATCAGACTGATTTCCCAGCAAAGATTCATGCTGGGTGGTGTCCCCCAGGTGTTGTGAATCTGGCTGTGGTAAACTGGCCCTTGGTGACCTGAGTTAGGCTAGTTAGCCAGCCAGGTTCTTGCCATCTTGGCCCCAGGTGTCAAAAATCAGGTTGATAAGGTTGATGAGCTAGCATCCAGGCTGGGCGGGGCCCACAGGTGCAATGGGGACCTGAAGTTTTCCAGAGTTCTTATTCAAATAAAAGACACAGAGACTTCCGGAGGCGGAGCTACGAGCAGCAGATCGCTTTCTCTCCTCTCCTCTCCTCTCCTCTCCTCTCCTCTCCTCTCCTCTCCTCTCCTCTCCTCTCCTCTCCTCTCCTCTCCTCTCCTCTCCTCTCCTCTCCTCTCCTCTCCTCTCCTCTCCTCTCCTCTCCTCTCCTCTCCTCTCCTCTCTCTCCTCTCCTCTCCCAGATCAACTAGGAATACCAAAGGAGACCACCCGGACCCAAACAAGACAGGACTAGAATGACCACAGGAACCCAGTAAATCACCCGTGAGTACAGACACGCATGGCTGGTGACAGAGAGGAGAGAGGGGCCTAAGGAGAGATTAAGTGACTGCTAACAGTTGAACAGTTTATCAGTGGAGACACCACCTCCAGTCGGCTCCACCAACAAGGGGACAGCTTAAGGGAGGAGAGGACTCCCCAGAGACTCACCAAGTGCAACTCTGAGTCTCCATTGCTACTACCCTCAGAATCTGGAGCAGCAACAGGGAGGGACACCTGGGGACAGAGATCTAACCGGGAAACTCAGGAGAAGACCTATACCTTGCTGGCATAGCTGAGGGGCTGTGAAAGTCTCTTTGCATAACCACTGGATTATCTCTGCAACACCCTGCTTTATCTCTTGGTCAGAAGTCAGTGATTAAGCTAAGAAGCCTATTGATAGTTTAAAAGCCCTCAGGCTCCCATAGCCTACAGGGAAGAAAAAAAAAGAGGCTTTTACACCACTGAGCTCCAACTCAGGGATTGAAAAAACTGTTAACTTCCACCACAGTAAACCCTTTAATTAAATTACTTAGACACAAGTCAATCCAGGCAATAGTGATCAATAATTTGAAAAGTACTGATAAAGGGAACTCATAATATAATATATAAAATGGTTAAAACAACAAGAAAAAATATTGGAGACTCGAACCAGGACAAGAGTCCAGCTAAAAGTCCTCCAGAGGGTGAAGCACAAAACAATGAGTTCAACATCCAAACATTAGCTAAGGAAATAATAACAGGAGTGAGTAAAGAATTTGAAAAAATTGTAATCAGAAATGCAGGAACAACAAATGAGAATATGGAAGAAAATTCTAATTATCTCATGGTTATTAGAGAGCTGAAAGCTGAAATTGCTGAGCTAAGAAGGCAACTAGCTGAACAAACTAAAACAGTATCAGAGCAGGGCAACAAAATAGATGAACTCCAGAAAGCAGTAGAGGGCAGAGAGAATAGAATCTATGAGGCTTAAGACAGAATTAGCAAGACTGAGGATGAATTAGAGACAACTAAAAAAGAAGTAAGAGATCTCAAAAAGAGATTAAGAGATGCTGAAAACAACAACAGAGTCCTATGGGATGACTTCAAAAGAAACAATATACGCAGTATTGGCTTACCAGAGGAAGAAAGAGAAGGAGAGGAAGAAAGCATTCTCCAGGCCATAATAGCTGAAAATTTCTCTAGTCTAGACAACACCAAAGACATAAAGATTCAAGAAGCCCAGAGGGTCCCAAACAGAATTAACCCAGACTTAAAGACACCAAGACATGTCATACTTAGAATGGAAAGGAATAAGGATAAAGAAAGGATCCTCAAGGCTGCAAGAGAAAAACAAAGAGTCACCTACAAAGGAAAACCCATAAGATTAGCAGCAGACTTCTCCATACAAACACTACAGGCCAGAAGAGAATGGCAAGATATCTATCGAGTGCTCAATGAGAAAGGCTTTCAGCCAAGAATACTATATCCTGCTAGACTGTCATTCAGACTAGATGGAAGCATCAAAACCTTCTCAGACAAGCAACAGTTGAAGGAAGCAACCATCACCAAGCCTGCCCTGAAAGAACTTCTGAAAGGTCTCCTATAAACAACCAGACCACCACAAATAGGACATACATCAAAACACTCTAAAACTCTACAAGAATGGCGTTAAAATATCTTCAATCTTTGATATCAATAAATGTCAATGGCCTGAATTCACCTATTAAAACACACAGAGTAGGAAGATGGATCTGAAAACACAACCCAACAATATGTTGTCTACAGGAAACTCACCTAACTCAACAAGACAAACACAGACTTAAAGTGAAAGGATGGAAAACTATCATACAAGCCAATGGCCCACAAAAAAGGGCAGGAACAGCTATTCTCATATCTGACATGATAGACTTTAAAATAGATAAGATTAAAAAAGATAGGAATGGACACTACTTAATGCTCAGAGGATCAGTCAATCAAGAGGACTTAACAATTATTAATATCTATGCACCCAATGAGAAGCCATCTAAATACATCAAACTTCTACTGAAAGAGCTACAGCAATATATTAACAGTAACACAATCATAGTAGGGGACTTCAACACCCCACTCTCTCAACTTGACAGATCATCCAGGAAGAAAATCAGTAAAGACATAAGGGAGCTAAATGAAGAGATAGATAAACTAGAACTATTGGACATTTTCAGAGTCATTCATCCCAAGAAACTGGAATCCACATTTTACTCAAATCCACATGGATCATTCTCAAGGATAGACCATATGTTAGGCCACAAAGACAGCATCAGCCTATTCAAGAGCACTGAAATCATCCCAAGCATCTTCTCGGACCACAGTGGAATGAAACTAACACTTAACAATCAACAAAAGATTAGTAACAGTCCCAAAATGTGGAAGCTCAACAGTACACTTCTTAACAACTTCTGGGTCAAAGAGGAAATCAAGGAAGAAATCAAAATGTTTCGAGAGTTCAATGAAAATGAAGACACAAGCTATCAAAATATTTGGGACACAGCTAAAGCAGTCCTAAGAGGGAAGTTCATAGCTATACAGGCATACATTAGGAAACAAGAAAAGGCACAAATAAACAGCCTGATTGCACATCTTAAAGACCTAGAAGAAGAACAACAAAGGAATCCTAAAGCAACCAGAAGGACAGAAATCACTAAAGTTAGGGCAGAAATAAATAACATTGAGAATAGGAAAACCATACAAAAGATCAATGAAAGTAAATGTTGGTTCTTCGAAAGAGTAAACAAAATCGACAAACCTTTAGCCAGACTCACAAAACAAAAAAGGGAGAAGACCCAAATAAATCGGATACTATATGAAAGAGGAGATATCACAACAGACACCGCAGAAATTCAACATATCATGCAAGGCTTCTATGAACAACTATATGCCACCAAGCTAGAGAACCTGGAAGAAATGAATGATTTCCTAGATACCTACCAACTTCCAAAACTAAGTAAAGAGGAAGTGGATAACATGAACAGACCCATCACAGCTAATGAAATTGAAACAGTTATCAAAAATCTCCCCAAAAATAAAAGTCCTGGACCAGATGGTTTTACAAATGAATTCTACAAAACTTTCAAAGAAGAACTAATACCTCTACTTTTAAAAGTCTTCCAGAAGATTGAAGACACTGGAATACTCCCTGCCAGCTTCTATGAAGCCAACATCACCCTGATACCAAAAGCAGACAGGGACACAACCAAAAAAGAAAACTACAGACCAATATCTCTCATGAACATAGATGCGAAAATATTGAACAAAATTCTAGCCAACTGGATACAGCAGTATATCAAAAAGATTGTTCATCATGACCAAGAGGGGTTTATCCCAGGCATGCAAGGTTGGTTTAATATTTGTAAATCAATCAATGTGATCCACCACATCAACAAAAGCAAGACCAAAAACCACAAGGTCATATCAATAGATGCAGAGAAAGCCTTTGACAAAATACAACATCCCTTTATGATCAAAACACAACAAAAAATGGGAATAGATGGAAAATTGCTGAAGATAGTGGAGTCTATATATAGCAAACCTACAGCCAACATCATACTCAATGGTGAAAAACTGGAAGCATTTCCCCTCAGATCAGGTACTAGACAGGGCTGCCCACTATCACCATTACTATTCAACATAGTGTTGGAAGTTCTTGCCATAGCAATCAGGCAGGAGCAAGAAATTAAAGGGATACAGATTGAAAGAGAAGAAGTCAAACTCTCCTTATTTGCAGATGACATGATAGTATACATGGAAAAACCTAAGGAATCCAGCAAGAAGCTTTTGGAAATCATCAGGCAATACAGTAATGTGTCAGGCTATAAAATTAACATTCAAAAGTCAGTGTCATTCCTCTATGCAAACACTAAGTTAGAAGAAATTGAAATCCAGAAATCAGTTCCTTTTTCTATAGCAACAAAAACAATAAAATATCTAGGAGTAAACCTAACCAAAGAAGTGAAAGACTTGTATACTGAAAATTATGAGTCACTACTCAAAGAAATTGAAAAAGACACAAAGAAGTGGAAAGATATTCCATGTTCATGGGTTGGAAGAATTAACATCATCAAAATGAATATATTACACAGAGCCATCTACAAATTTAATGCTATCCCCATCAAGATCCCAAGCACATTTTTTAGGAGAATAGAACAAATGCTACAAATGTTTATCTGGAACCAGAAAAGACCTAGAATTGCCAAAACAATCCTGAGAAAAGAGAACAGAACCGTAGGCATCACACTCCCAGATCTCAAACTGTATTATAGGGCATTGTCATCAAAACTGCTTGGTACTGGAACATGAACAGACACACTGACCAGTGGAATAGAATTCAGAGCCCGGAAATGAGGCCCCACACCTGTGGACATCTAATCTTTGATAAAGGGGCCCAGACTATTACATGGGGAAAGCAGAGTCTCTTCAACAAATGGTGTTGGAAACAATGGGTTGAAACATGCAGAAGAATGAAACTGAATCACTCTATTTCACCAAATACAAAAGTAAATTCCAAGTGGATCAAGGACTTGGAGGTTAGACCACAAACTATCAGATACTTAGAGGAAAATATTGGCAGAACTTTTTTCCGCATAAATTTTAAAGACATTTTCAATGAAACGAATCCAATTACAAGGAAGACTAAGGCAAGTATAAACCTATGGGACTACATCAAATTAAAAAGCTTCTTCACCGCAAAAGAAACCACTACCCAAACCAAGAGACCCCTCACAGAATGGGAGAAGATCTTTACATGTAATACATCAGACAAGAGTTTAATAACCAACATATATAAAGAGCTTGCCAGACTCAACAACAAGACAACAAATAACCCCATCCAAAAATGGGGGGAGGACTTGGACAGAATATTCACCACAGAAGAGATCCAAAAGGCCGAGAAACACATGAAAAAATGCTCCAAGTCTCTGATTTTTAGAGAAATGCAAATCAAGACAGCAATGAGATATCACTTCACTCCTGTGAGAATGTCATACATCAGAAAAAGTAACAGCAGCAAATGCTGGAGAGGGTGTGGGGTCAAAGGAACCCTCCTGCACTGCTGGTGGGAATGTTAATTGGTCCAACCTCTGTGGAGAACAGTCTGGAGAACTCTCAGAAGGCTAGAAATGGACCTACCCTATGACCCTGCAATTCCCCTCCTGGGGATATATCCTAAGGAACCCAACACATCCATCCAAAAAGATCTGTGTACACATATGTTCTGGGCAGCACAATTTGTAATAGCCAAAACCTGGAAGCAACCCAGGTGTCCAACAACAGATGAGTGGCTGAGCAAGTTGTGGTCTATATACACGATGGAATACTACTCAGCTGTAAAAAATGGTGACTTCACCGTTTTCAGCCGATCTTGGATGGACCTTGAAAAAATCATGTTGAGTGAAATAAGTCAGAAACAGAAGGATGAATACGGGATGATCTCACTCTCAGGCAGAAGTTGAAAAACAAGATTAGAAAAGAAAACACAAGTCGAACCTGAAATGGAATTGGAGTATTACACCAAAGTAAAAGACTCTGGGGCGGGTGGGGAGAATACAGGTCCATGAAAGATGATGATGAATGACATAGTGGGGGTTGTATTGTTAAATGGGAATCTGGGGAATGTCATGCATCTACAAACTATTGTATTTACTGTTGAATGTAAAACATTAATTCCTCAATAAAGAAATAAATTACAAAAAAAAAAAAAAAAAAACACAGAAAGGACCAGATCATTGTGCAAATCTGGTCTATAGTGGCGCTGGGGATTGAACCTGGAACCTTGAAGCTTCAGGCATGACCATCTTTTGCATAACCGTTATGCTGTCTCCCAGCCCACCTTTCTTAGAGTACTAAGAAAATTAAAATCGGGGAGTCAGGCGGTAGCGCAGCAGATTAAAGCGCAGTTGGTGCAAAGCACAAGGACCAGCTTAAGGATCCCGGTTCGAACCCCTGGCTCCCCACCTGCAGGGGAGTCGCTTCACAGGTGGTGAAGCAGGTCTGCAGGTGTCTGTCTTTCTCTCCCCCTCTCTGTCTTCCCCTCTTCTCTCCATTTCTCTCTGTCCTATCCAACAACGACGACAGCAATAACCACAACAATAATAATTACAGCAATAAAACAACAAGGGCAACAAAAGAGAGTAAATAAAAATATTAAAAAAAAAGAAAATTAAAATCGGGGCCAGATGGTAGTGCACCTAGTTACGTGCACACATTAAAGTGCGCAAGGACCCAGTTCAAGCCCCTGGCCCCCACCTGCAGGGGCAAAGCTTCATGAGTGGTGAAATAGTGCTGCAGGTGTCTTTCTCCCTCCTCTCTCAAATTCTCTGTCTCTATCTAATAATGATGATGATGATGAAGAAAAAATCTGTCTAACTCTAGTTTATCAGAATGAAAAAACAAAACAATTGTTCTTTTGGGTTGTTATAACTTCCTAACTAGACAAGATAAAGATTATTAATATAGGAAGCAAAGGAATTAATTAGTTTTTTTAATTACTGAGGAAAAGACAACATTAAAAGACAGAACAAACATGTAAGTGAAAAAAAATATGTATATATATGCAACTAGAAGAAACAGCAAGAGGAGCCATAGGGATTGCACTTTGCCAAAGATGGTTACACATCTCTGTATTGCCAAGAGAGAAAAGAAGTTGCCCATAATGGTAGAGACAGAACTTTTTTTTTAATGTTTATATTTTGTTTTCCATTTTTTGCTGCCAGAGTTATCACTGGGGCTAGGTGCCTGCAACTACGAATCCACTGTTCTTTTCCGTTTTTTGTTGCCCTTGTTGTTGTTACTGCTCAGGACAGAGAGAAATTGAGAGAGGAGGGGAAGACAGAGAAGGGGAGAGAAAGATAGACACCTGCAGACCTGTTCTGTTTTTGTTTTTTGTTTTTTTCAAGTTTATGTGTATCAGTGGTAGAGAGAGGACTTGATCCTTATTCAGTCTTTATATAAAGTTTGTACTTTATCTGCTACTGTATGTCAGAAAAGAGTGAAAAAGAAGTTACAGGGTTTTTTTAAATTAATTTATTTATTTTCCTTTTTGTTGCCCTTGTTGTTTAACATTGTTGTGGTTATTAATGTCGTTGTTGTTGGATAGGACAGAGAGAAATGGAGAGAGGAGGGGAAGACAGAGAGGAGGAGAGAAAGACATACACCTGCAGACCTGCTTCACCGCTTGTGAAGCGACTCCCCTGCAGGTGGGGAGCCGGGGGCTCGAACTGGGATCCTTACCCAGGTCCTGGCGATTTGTGCCACGTGCGCTTAACCCGCTGCGCCACCGCCCGACTCCCAGAAGTTACAGTTTTTTAATATTTATTTATTTATTCCCTTTTGTTGCCCTTGTTGTTTTCTTATTGTTGTTGTATTATTATTATTATTATTGTTATTGATGTTGTCATTGTTGGATAGGACAGAGAGAAATGGAGAGAGGAGAAGACAGAGAGGGGGAGAGAAAGATAGACACCTGCAGACCTGCTTCACCACCTGTGAAGCGACTCCCCTACAGGTGGGGAGCCTGGCGCTGGAACCAGGATCCTTAAGCCAGTTCTTGTGCTTTGTGTCACCTGCGCTTAACCCGCTTCGCTACCACCCGACTCCCAAAGTTATAGTTTTTAAAGGTGTTTTTATTAGTTATGGAACAAGAGAAAAGATGATCAAGAGAGCAACAGAATATCACTCTAGCACGTGTGATACTGGGCCTTATGTCTAAGAGCCCAACACCACTGTGCCATTTCCCAGACCGCAGGAAGTTATAGTTTAATAACACTGACAAAATGTCCTGCAAAACTCACTTGTTTACCCTTAATGAAGAAGGAAAAATCAGGAGTCTGGGCAGTGGCACTGGGTTGAGCACACACACTGCCATGTACAAGGACCCTGGTTCAAACCCCCACTCCACCACCTGCAGGGGGAAAGCTTCTTGAGTGGTGAAGCAGTGCTGCAGATGTCTCTCTCTCTCTCTTCCATTTGTCTGCCCCTCCCTTTTCATTTTTTCTCTCTCCTATCAAATAAGGGGCGGGGAAAGTCGGCCTTTAGTAATGGTAGATTGATTGTACAGGTACCATGCCAGGTGGTCATCCCAATAATAAAAAAAATAAAGGGGGAGTCGGGTGGTAGCACAGCAGGTTAAGCACACGTGAAGCAAAGCGCAAGGACTGGTGTAAGGATCCCAGTTGGAGCCCCCGGCTCCTCACCTGCAGGGGAGTCGCTTCACAAGTGGTGAAGCAGGTCTACAGGTGTCTATCTTTCTCTCCCCCTCTCTGTCTTCCCCTCCTCTCTCCATTTCTTTCTGTCCTATCGAACAACAATGGCATCAGTAATAACTAAAGCGATAAAACAACAGGGGCAACAAAAGGGCATAAATAAATATTTAAAAAATATCTTAAAATAAAAAAATAAATAATGAATAAATAAAGGGTGGTCAGGAGATAGTGCAGTGGATAACGTACTGGACTCTCAAGCATGAGGTCTGGAGTTTAATCCCTGGCCGCACATGTACCAGAGTGATGTCTGGTTCTTTTTTTTTTTTCTTCTTCTTTTTTTTCTCTCTCCTCCTATCTTTCTCATTAATTAATAAATAAAAATATTTTTTAAAAAAAATAAATAAAGGGCAAGCAGTAGCACACTGGACTCAGTACACATAGTATGAAGCTCAAGGACCCATGCAAGGATCCTGGTTCAAGTCACTGGCTCCCTACCTGCAGGGGGTTCACTTCATAAGCTGTGAAGTAGGTCAGTCCCTCCCTCTCAATCTGTCCTACCCAAGAAAGTGAAAAAATGGTCACAGGAGCAATGGATTCATGGTGTCATCACAGAGCTCTAGTGATAGCTCTGGAGGCTAAAATAAAAAATAGAGTAGCCAGATGGTGGCACACCCAATTAAGCACATATTATACCGAGCACAAGGACCCAGGTTGGAGCCCTTCCTCCCCGCAGCAGAGGGTCAACTTCATGAGTGGTAAAGTAGGTCTGCAGGTGTCTGTCTTTCTCTCCTTCTCACCCTCTTTCAGTTTCTCTCTGTCCTTACTACTACTACTACTACTACTAATAATAATAATAATAACAGTAATAAAATAGAAAGAAAAAATAAAAGGAAAAGAATGGCCACTGGGAATGGTGGTTTCATAGTGCTGGCACTGAGCTCCAGAAGTAACCATGGTGGCAAGTAAAATAAACAAATAAATAAATTGTAAGGGTCATGGAGACGATACAGTAGCAATATACAGAACTTGCATAGAAGGCGTCCCAGGTTTGATCACCAGCACCATAAGTAACTAGAACTGAACAATATTCTGGTAGAAAAGGTGAAAAGAAGCAGGAGTTATATAATCAACTGTAATAACATATAAATAACTAAAACGTTGGTGTATTGCACCAAAGTAGAGGACACTGGGGTAGGGACGAGTATTCAAGTCCTGGAGGACCTAGATGGGGGGGGTTAGAATATTATGTGGAGGGAGTCGGGGCGGTAGCGCAGCGGGTTAAGCACAGGTGGCTCAAAGGGCAAGGACCAGCATAAGGATCTCGGTTCGAGCCCCCAGCTCCCCACCTATAGGGGCGTCACTTCACAGGCGGTGAAGCAGGTCTGCAGGTGTCTTTCTCTCCCCTTTCTTTTTTTTTTTTTAGTGTCCATTCCTATCTTTTTTTTTTTTTTTTTTTATTAAAGAAAGAATTAATTAACAAAACCATAGGGTAGGAGGGGTACAACTCCACACAATTCCCACCGCCCAATCTCCATATCCCACCCCTCCCCCGATAGCTTTCCCATTCTCTATCCCTCTGGGAGCATGGACCCAGGGTCATTGTGGGTTGCAGAAGGTAGAAGGTCTGGCTTCTGTAATTGCTTCCTCGCTGAACATGGGCGTTGACTGGTCGGTCCATACTCCCAGTCTGCCTCTCTCTTTCCCTAGTAGGATGGGTCTCTGGGGAAGCTGAGCTCCAGGACACATTGGTGGTGTCTTCAATCCAGGGAAGTCTGGCCGGCATCCTGATGACACCTGGAACCTGGTGACTGAAAAGAGAGTTAACATACAAAGCCAAACAAATTGTTGAGCAATCATGGACCCAAAGCTTGGAAAAGTGGAGAGGAAGTATTAGGGAGGTACTCACTGCAAACTCTAGTATACTTCTGCTTTCTTACTTTGGTGCCATACTCCAAACTCAGTCAATTTCTGCTTTGCGTTTCTACTTCTTTTTTTTTTTTTTACATGCATAACATTCCCCAGATTCCCATTTAGCAATACAACCCCCACTATTTCATTCATCATTTTTCATGGACCTGTATTCTCCCCACCCACCCACCCACCCACCCCAGAGTCTTTTACTTTGGTGTAATACTCCAATTCCATTTCAGGTTCGACTTGTGTTTTCTTTTCTAATCTTGTTTTTCAACTTCGGCCTGAGAGTGAGATCATCCCAATTCATCCTTCTGTTTCTGACTTATTTCACTCAACATGATTTTTTCAAGGTCCATCCAAGATCGGCTGAAAACGGTGAAGTCACCATTTTTTACAGCTGAGTAGTATTCCATTGTGTATATATACCACAACTTGCTCAGCCACTCATCTGTTGTTGGACACCTGGGTTGCTTCCAGGTTTTGGCTATTACAAATTGTGCTGCCAAGAACATATGTGTACACAGATCTTTTTGGATGGATGTGTTGGGTTCCTTAGGATATATCCCCAGGAGGGGAATTGCAGGGTCATAGGGTAGGTCCATTTCTAGCCTTCTGAGAGTTCTCCAGACTGTTCTCCACAGAGGTTGGACCAATTGACATTCCCACCAGCAGTGCAGGAGGGTTCCTTTGACCCCACATCCTCTCCAGCATTTGCTGCTGTTACCTTTTCTGATGTGTGACATTCTCACAGGAGTGAAGTGATATCTCATTGTTGTCTTGATTTGCATTTCTCTGACAATCAGAGACTTGGAGCATTTTTTCATGTGTTTCTCGGCCTTTTGGATCTCTTCTGTGGTGAATATTCTGTCCAATTCCTCCCCCCACTTTTGGATGGTGTTATTTGTTGTCTTGTTGTTGAGTCTGGTAAGCTCTTTATATATGTTGGTTATTAAACTCTTTTTTTTTTCTTTTTTTTTTTTTTTATTTAAGAAAGGATTAATTAACAAAACCATAGGGTAGGAGGGGTACAACTCCACACAATTCCCACCGCCCAATCTCCATATCCCACCCCCTCCCCCGATAGCTTTCCCATTCTCTATCCCTCTGGGAGCATGGACCCAGGGTCATTGTGGGTTGCAGAAGGTAGAAGGTCTGGCTTCTGTAATTGCTTCCTCGCTGAACATGGGCGTTGACTGGTCGGTCCATACTCCCAGTCTGCCTCTCTCTTTCCCTAGTAGGATGGGTCTCTGGGGAAGCTGAGCTCCAGGACACATTGGTGGGGTCTTCAGTCCAGGGAAGTCTGGCCGGCATCCTGATGACACCTGGAACCTGGTGACTAAAAAGAGAGTTAACATACAAAGCCAAACAAATTGTTGAGCAATCATGGACCCAAAGCTTGGAAAAGTGGAGAGGAAGTATTAGGGAGGTACTCACTGCAAACTCTAGTATACTTCTGTTTTCTTACTTTGGTGCCATACTCCAAACTCAGACAATTTCTGCTTTGCGTTTCTACTTCTTTTTTTTTTTTTTACATGCATAACATTCCCCAGATTCCCATTTAGCAATACAACCCCCACTATTTCATTCATCATTTTTCATGGACCTGTATTCTCCCCACCCACCCACCCACCCACCCCAGAGTCTTTTACTTTGGTGTAATACTCCAATTCCATTTCAGGTTCGACTTGTGTTTTCTTTTCTAATCTTGTTTTTCAACTTCGGCCTGAGAGTGAGATCATCCCAATTCATCCTTCTGTTTCTGACTTATTTCACTCAACATGATTTTTTCAAGGTCCATCCAAGATCGGCTGAAAACGGTGAAGTCACCATTTTTTACAGCTGAGTAGTATTCCATTGTGTATATATACCACAACTTGCTCAGCCACTCATCTGTTGTTGGACACCTGGGTTGCTTCCAGGTTTTGGCTATTACAAATTGTGCTGCCAAGAACATATGTGTACACAGATCTTTTTGGATGGATGTGTTGGGTTCCTTAGGATATATCCCCAGGAGGGGAATTGCAGGGTCATAGGGTAGGTCCATTTCTAGCCTTCTGAGAGTTCTCCAGACTGTTCTCCACAGAGGTTGGACCAATTGACATTCCCACCAGCAGTGCAGGAGGGTTCCTTTGACCCCACATCCTCTCCAGCATTTGCTGCTGTTACCTTTTCTGATGTGTGACATTCTCACAGGAGTGAAGTGATATCTCATTGTTGTCTTGATTTGCATTTCTCTGACAATCAGAGACTTGGAGCATTTTTTCATGTGTTTCTCGGCCTTTTGGATCTCTTCTGTGGTGAATATTCTGTCCAATTCCTCCCCCCACTTTTGGATGGTGTTATTTGTTGTCTTGTTGTTGAGTCTGGTAAGCTCTTTATATATGTTGGTTATTAAACTCTTTTTTTTTTCTTTTTTTTTTTTTTTATTTAAGAAAGGATTAATTAACAAAACCATAGGGTAGGAGGGGTACAACTCCACACAATTCCCACCGCCCAATCTCCATATCCCACCCCCTCCCCCGATAGCTTTCCCATTCTCTATCCCTCTGGGAGCATGGACCCAGGGTCATTGTGGGTTGCAGAAGGTAGAAGGTCTGGCTTCTGTAATTGCTTCCTCGCTGAACATGGGCGTTGACTGGTCGGTCCATACTCCCAGTCTGCCTCTCTCTTTCCCTAGTAGGATGGGTCTCTGGGGAAGCTGAGCTCCAGGACACATTGGTGGGGTCTTCAGTCCAGGGAAGTCTGGCCGGCATCCTGATGACACCTGGAACCTGGTGACTAAAAAGAGAGTTAACATACAAAGCCAAACAAATTGTTGAGCAATCATGGACCCAAAGCTTGGAAAAGTGGAGAGGAAGTATTAGGGAGGTACTCACTGCAAACTCTAGTATACTTCTGTTTTCTTACTTTGGTGCCATACTCCAAACTCAGACAATTTCTGCTTTGCGTTTCTACTTCTTTTTTTTTTTTTTACATGCATAACATTCCCCAGATTCCCATTTAGCAATACAACCCCCACTATTTCATTCATCATTTTTCATGGACCTGTATTCTCCCCACCCACCCACCCACCCACCCCAGAGTCTTTTACTTTGGTGTAATACTCCAATTCCATTTCAGGTTCGACTTGTGTTTTCTTTTCTAATCTTGTTTTTCAACTTCTGCCTGAGAGTGAGATCATCCCATATTCATCTTTCTGTTTCTGACTTATTTCACTCAACATGATTTTTTCAAGGTCCATCCAAGATCGGCTGAAAACGGTGAAGTCACCATTTTTTACAGCTGAGTAGTATTCCATTGTGTATATATACCACAACTTGCTCAGCCACTCATCTGCTGTTGGACACCTGGGTTGCTTCCAGGTTTTGGCTATTACAAATTGTGCTGCCAAGAACATATGTGTACACAGATCTTTTTGGATGGATGTGTTGGGTTCCTTAGGATATATCCCCAGGAGGGGAATTGCAGGGTCATAGGGTAGGTCCATTTCTAGCCTTCTGAGAGTTCTCCAGACTGTTCTCCACAGAGGTTGGACCAATTGACATTCCCACCAGCAGTGCAGGAGGGTTCCTTTGACCCCACATCCTCTCCAGCATTTGCTGCTGTTACCTTTTCTGATGTGTGACATTCTCACAGGAGTGAAGTGATATCTCATTGTTGTCTTGATTTGCATTTCTCTGACAATCAGAGACTTGGAGCATTTTTTCATGTGTTTCTCAGCCTTTTGGATCTCTTCTGTGGTGAATATTCTGTCCAATTCCTCCCCCCATTTTTGGATGGGGTTATTTGTTGTCTTGTTGTTGAGTCTGGTAAGCTCTTTATATATGTTGGTTATTAAACTCTTATCTGATGTATGGCATGTAAAGATCTTCTCCCATTCTGTGAGGGGTCTCTTGATTTGGGTAGTGGTTTCTTTTGCTGTGAAGAAGCTTTTTAATTTGATGTAGTCCCATAGGTTTATACTTGCCTTAGTCTTCCTTGTAATTGGATTCGTTTCATTGAAAACGTCTTTAAAATTTATGCGGAAAAAAGTTCTTCCAATATTTTCCTCTAAGTATCTGATAGTTTCTGGTCTAACATCCAAGTCCTTGATCCATTTGGAATTTACTTTTGTATTTGGGGAAATACAGTGATTCAGCTTCATTCTTCTGCATGTTTCAACCCATTGTTTCCAGCACCATTTGTTGAAGAGACTCTGCTTTCCCCATGTAATAGTCTGAGCCCCTTTGTCAAAGATTAGATGTCCATAGGTGTGGAGCCTCATTTCTGGGCTCTCAGTTCTATTCCACTGGTCAGTGTGTCTGTTCATGTTCCAGTACCAAGCAGTTTTGATGACAATGGCCCTATAATATAGTTTGAGATCTGGCAGTGTGATGCCTCCGGTTCTGTTCTTTTTTCTCAAGATTGTTTTGGCAATTCTAGGTCTTTTCTGGTTCCAGATAAACATTTGTAGCATTTGTTCTATTCTCCTAAAAAATGTGCTTGGGATCTTGATGGGGATAGCATTAAATTTGTAGATGGCTCTGGGTAATATATTCATTTTGATGATATTAATTCTTCCAACCCATGAGCATGGAATATCTTTCCACTTCTTTGTGTCT
Source organism: Erinaceus europaeus (assembly GCF_950295315.1). Classification (NCBI taxonomy): domain Eukaryota; kingdom Metazoa; phylum Chordata; class Mammalia; order Eulipotyphla; family Erinaceidae; genus Erinaceus; species Erinaceus europaeus. Next base: position 75,089,307 of record NC_080172.1, on the reverse strand, counting down.
TTTTCAATTTCTTTGAGTAGTGACTCATAATTTTCAGTATACAAGTCTTTCACTTCTTTGGTTAGGTTTATTCCTAGATATTTTATTGTTTTTGTTGCTATAGAAAAAGGAACTGATTTCTGGATTTCAATTTCTTCTAACTTAGTGTTTGCATAGAGGAATGACACTGACTTTTGAATGTTAATTTTATAGCCTGACACATTACTGTATTGCCTGATGATTTCCAAAAGCTTCTTGCTAGATTCCTTAGGTTTTTCCATGTATACTATCATGTCATCTGCAAATAAGGAGAGTTTGACTTCTTCTCTTCCAATCTGTATGCCTTTAATTCCTTGCTCCTGCCTGATTGCTATGGCAAGAACTTCCAACACTATGTTGAATAGTAATGGTGATAGTGGGCAGCCCTGTCTAGTACCTGATCTGAGGGGAAATGCTTCCAGTTTTTCACCATTGAGTATGATGTTGGCTGTAGGTTTGCTATATATAGACTCCACTATCTTCAGGAAGTTTCCATCTATTCCTATTTTTTGTAGTGTTTTGATCATAAAGGGATGTTGTATTTTGTCAACAAATAGGCTTTCTCTGCATCTATTGATATGACCATGTGGTTTTTGGTCTTGCTTTTGTTGATGTGGTGCATCACATTGATTGATTTACGTATATTAAACCAACCTTGCATGCCTGGGATAAACCCCACTTGGTCATGATGAACAATTTTTTTGATATACTGCTGTATCCGGTTGGCTAGAATTTTGTTCAATATTTTCGCATCTATATTCATCAGAGATATTGGTCTGTAGTTTTCTTTTTTGGTTGTGTCCCTGTCTGCTTTTGGTATCAGGGTGATGTTGGCTTCATAGAAGCTGGCAGGGAGTATTCCAGTGTCTTCAATCTTCTGGAAGACTTTTAAAAGTAGAGGTATTAGTTCTTCTTTGAAAGTTTTGTAGAATTCATTTGTAAAACCATCTGGTCCAGGACTTTTATTTTTGGGAAGATTTTTGATAACTGTTTCAATTTCATTAGCTGTGATGGGCCTGTTCATGTTATCCACTTCCTCTTTACTTAGTTTTGGAAGTTGGTAGGTATCTAGGAAATCATTCATTTCTTCCAGGTTCTCTAACTTGGTGGCATATAGTTGTTCATAGAAGCCTCGCATGATATGTTGAATTTCTGCGGTGTCTGTTGTGATATCTCCTCTTTCATTTACTATCCGATTTATTTGGGTCTTCTCCCTTTTTTGTTTTGTGAGTCTGGCTAAAGGTTTGTCTATTTTGTTTACTCTTTCGAAGAACCAACATTTACTTTCATTGATCTTTTGTATGGTTTTCCTATTCTCAATGTTATTTATTTCTGTCCTAACTTTAGTAATTTCTGTCCTTCTGGTTGCTTTAGTTTTCCTTTGTTGTTCTTCTTCTAGGTCTTTAAGATGTGCAATCAGGCTGTTTATTTGTGCCTTTTCTTGTTTCCTAATGTGTGCTTGTATAGCTATGAACTTCACTCTTAGGACTGCTTTAGCTGTGTCCCAAATATTTTGATAGCTTGTGTCTTCATTTTCATTGAACTCTCGAAACATTTTGATTTCTTCCTTGATTTCCTCTTTGACCCAGAAGTTGTTAAGAAGTGTACTGTTGAGCTTCCACATTTTGGTACTGTTACTAATCTTTTGTTGATTGTTAAGTGTTAGTTTAATTCCACTGTGGTCTGAGAAGATGCTTGGGATGATTTCAGTGCTCTTGAATAGGCTGATGCTGTCTTTGTGGCCTAACATATGGTCTATTCTTGAGAATGATCCATGTGGATTTGAGTAAAATGTGTATTCTAGTTTCTTGGGATGAATGACTCTGAAAATGTCCAATAGTTCTAGTTTATCTCTTCATTTAGCTCCCTTATGTCTTTACTGATTTTCTTCCTGGATGATCTGTCAAGTTGAGAGAGTGGGGTGTTGAAGTCCCCTACTATGATTGTGTTACTGTTAATATATTGCTGTAGCTCTTTCAGTAGAAGTTTGATGTATTTAGATGGCTTCTCATTGGGTGCATAGATATTAATAATTGTTAAGTCCTCTTGATTGACTGATCCTCTGAGCATTAAGTAGTGTCCATTCCTATCTTTTTTAATCTTATCTATTTTAAAGTCTATCATGTCAGATATGAGAATAGCTGTTCCTGCCCTTTTTTGTGGGCCATTGGCTTGAATGATAGTTTTCCATCCTTTCACTTTAAGTCTGTGTTTGTCTTGTTGCGTTAGGTGAGTTTCCTGTAGACAACATATTGTTGGGTTGTGTTTTCTGATCCATCTTCCTACTCTGTCTCTTTTAATAGGTGAATTCAGGCCATTGACATTTATTGATATCAAAGATTGAAGATATTTTAACGCCATTCTTGTAGAGTTTTAGAGTGTTTTGATATATGTTCTATTTGTGGTGGTCTGGTTGTTTATAGGAAACCTTTCAGAACTTCTTTCAGGGCAGGCTTGGTGATGGTTGCTTCCTTCAACTGTTGCTTGTCTGAGAAGGTTTTGATGCTTCCATCTAGTCTGAATGACAATCTAGCAGGATATAGTATTCTTGGCTGAAAGCCTTTCTCATTGAGCACTCGATAGATATCTTGCCATTCTCTTCTGGCCTGTAGTGTTTGTATGGAGAAGTCTGCTGCTAATCTTATGGGTTTTCCTTTGTAGGTGACTCTTTGTTTTTCTCTTGCAGCCTTGAGGATCCTTTCTTTATCCTTATTCCTTTCCAATCTAAGTATGACATGTCTTGGTGTCTTTAGGTCTGGGTTAATTCTGTTTGGGACCCTCTGGGCTTCTTGAATCTTTATGTCTTTGGTGTTGTCTAGACTAGAGAAATTTTCAGCTATTATGGCCTGGAGAACGCTTTCTTCCTCCCCTTCTCTTTCTTCCTCTGGTAAGCCAATAATGCGTATATTGTTTCTTTTGAAGTCATCCCATAGGACTCTGTTGTTGTTTTCAGCATCTCTTAATCTCTTTTTGAGATCTCTTACTTCTTTTTTAGTTGTCTCTAATTCATCCTCAATCTTGCTAATTCTGTCTTCAGCCTCATTGATTCTATTCTCTCTGCCCTCTACTGCTTTCTGGAGTTCATCTATTTTGTTGCCCTGCTCTGATACTGTTTTAGCTTGTTCAGCTAGTTGTGTTCTTAGCTCAGCAATTTCAGCTTTCAGCTCTCTAATAACCGTGAGATTATTAGAATTTTCTTCCATATTCTCATTTGTTGTTCCAGCAGTTCTGATTACAATTTTTTCAAATTCTTTACTCACTCCTGTTATTATTTCCTTAGCTAATGTTTGGATGTTGAACTCGTTGTTTTGTGCTTCGCCCTCTGGAGGACTTTTAGCTGGACTCTTGTCCTGGTTCGAGTCTCCATTATTTTTTCTTGTTGTTTTAACCATTTTATATAAGTTAACAGTTTTTTCAATCCCTGAGTTGGAGTTCAATGGTGTAAAAGCCTTTTTTTTTTCCCCTGTAGGCTATGGGAGCCTGAGGGCTTTTAAACTATCAATAGGCTTCTTAGCTTAATCACTGACTCCTGACCAAGAGATAAAGCAGGGTGTGGCAGAGATAATCCAGTGGTTATGCAAAGAGACTTTCACAGCCCCTCAGCTATGCCACCGAGGTATAGGTCTTCTCCTGAGTTTCCCGGTTAGATCTCTGTACCCTGGTGTCCCTCCCTGTTGCTGCTCCAGATTCTGAGGGTAGTAGCAATGGAGACTCAGAGTTGCACTTGGTGAGTCTCTGGGGAGTCCTTTCCTCCCTTCAGCTGTCCCCTTGTTGGTGGAGCAGACTGGAGGTGGTGTCTCCACTGACAAACTGTGGAACTGTTAGCAGTCACTTAATCTCTCCTTAGGCCCCTCTCTCCTCTCTGTCTCCAGCCACGCGTGTTTGTACTCACGGGTGATTTACTGGGTTTCTGTGGTCATTCTAGTCCTGTCTTGTTTGGGTCCGGGTGGTCTCCTTTGGTATTCCTAGTTGATCCAGGAGAGGAGTCTCTCCCCTTTCTGTCTTCCCTCCTCTCTCCATTTCTCTCTGTCCTATCCAACAACGACGGCAACAATAATAACTACAATAATAACACAACAATGGCAACAAAAGGGAATAAATATAAAATAAAATTTTAAAGAATGTTATGTGGAGAACTGACAAATGTTACACATGTACCAACTACTGTAGTTTACTGTCTACTGTAAACAATTAATCCACCCAATAAAGGGGGGAAAAGTGAAAAAAATTCCATGTTATCTAGAATGCACAGTTGTATGAAGACCTGAATGGTATATTAGTACATACATATTCAAATAAAAACATCCTAAAGAAAATTGTAAATGGTTGTTGGGACCAGGCGGTGGCACACGGGTTAAAAGCACATAGTACAAAGTGTAAGAACTGTGCAAGATCCTGGTTCGAGCCCCTGGATCCCCCACCAGCAAGGGAGTCACTTCACAAGCGGTGAAGCAGGTCTGTAGGTATCTGTATTTCTCTCTCCCTCTTTATCTGCCCCTTTGTTCTCAATTTCTCTTTATCCTATCCAAAAAATTGAAAAAAATAGCTACAGGAGTAGTGTAGGCACCAAAACCCAGCAATAACCCTGGAGGCAAAAAAAAAAAAAAGAGGCATTGTAAATAGTTAAGTTATTGTTAAATTGTTCCCATAGATATTAATAAAGTATTTGTTATAATCACAAAGAGCCAGTGATTTGCACATTAAAAAATAACCAGAACAATCTGAAACCTTTATTTCCCTTCAGCTAAAGTACCATTGTCAAACTAGGTATCTTGGGGAACATTAGCAAATATCCCACAGATAAGATATTTTGATGGTCATATGTATTTAAAAACAGAAGACTAAATAAAGGTAAACAGTTGACTTTACTGAGGATTTTTCATTCTTGAACATGCTAATGTGTGTTGCACAGCTCCAGTGAAAGAGAATATACTTGGTTAGAAAAACAAATCCATTCCAACATCCCTCCCAGGAAAACCTGTTGACATCATCTGGGGATGTAAGAAATACTATTTTAAGATATTAAGCCAAAAGGGAGTAGGTATGCTTATAAATATCTTATATTAAAACTACAACTTTAAAAATGTAAGGCATAGGGGGTCGGGCTGTAGCGCAGTGGGTTAAGCACATGTGGCGCAAAGCGCAAGAACCTGCGGAAGTATCCCCGTTCCAGCCCCCGGCTCCCCACCTGCAGGGGAGTCGCTTCACAGGCGGTGAAGCAGGTCTGCAGGTGTCTATCTTTCTCTCCTCCTCTCTGTCTTCCCCTCCTCTCTCCATTTCTCTCTGTCCTATCCAACAACGACAATAACAATAATAACTACAACAATAAAACAACAAGGGCAACAAAAGGGAATAAATAAATTAAAAATAAATATTAAAAAAAAAAAAGAAGAAGGGGTCTTGGTGGTGTTGCACGGGGTTAAGCACCCATAGTACTAAGTGCAAATCCCCACTCCCCACCTGCAGGGGGCATGCATCACAAGTGGTGAAGCAGGTCTGCAGGTATCTTTCTCTCTCTCCCTCTCTATCTATCAATTTCTCTTTGACTGATCCAATAAAATGGGGGAAATGGGGCCAGAGAGTAGCGCAACAGGTTAAGTACACATGGCGCAAAGCGCAGGGACCGGCATAAGGATCCCAGTTCGAGTCCCGTGAGTTCTCTTGCAGGCCGTGAGGCAGGTCTGCAGGTGTCTGTCTTTCTCTCCCCCTCTTTATCTCCACCAATGCTCTTAATTTTTCTGTCCTGTCCAACAACAACAGCAGCAGCAATGGCAGCAGTAACAACAACAAGGTCAACAAAATGGGGAAAATGGCCTCCAGGAACAGTGGATAAAGAATGAAAGAAGGAAGAGAGAGAAAGAAAGGAGAAAAAAAATTACCTCCAGAAGCAGTGGATTCATAGAGCCTGCACTGAGCCCAAGCAATAACCCTGGAGGCAAAAAAAAAATTTTATAAATAATTTATCTACTATACAGTGTATTACCATGTTCAGCAGGGAAGCAATTACAGAAGCCAGATCTTCAACCTTCTGCATCCCACAATGACCTTGGGTCCATTCTCCCAGAGGGTTAAAGAATAGGAAAGCTATCAGGGGAGGGGATGGGATCCAGAGTTCTGGTGGTGGGAATTGTGTGGAGTTGTACCCCTCTTATCCTCTGGTTTAGTCAGTGTTTCCTTTTTATAAATAGAATTTTTTTTTTAAAAAGTAATAAAAAAAGAGTGTCTTAGAAAAATGGAGAGACAAGGGCCTGGGGAGGTAGCATAATGGCTATTCAAAGGACTTTCAAGCCTGAGGCTTTGAGATCCCAGGTTCAATCCCCAGTGCCACCACAAACCAGAGCTGAGCAATGCTCCGGTGTCCCTTTCTCTTTCCCTCCCTCCCTCCCTCCCTTTCTCTGTGTCTCTAACTCATTAAAATAAAGTAAATAAAATTTTTTTTAAGAAAAGAGAAATAGACAGTAACTAGAGGTGATATTTTCCAATTTTCTACCAGTTCCTCTGACATATATTTTTTTTAATAAAGTTAAATTCTTTCCACCAGACTGTTATTATTCATGAGTCATGTATTAGACTCAAAGTCATCTTATTATTTATAATCCTGAGTGTTGTTTCCTTAACTCTCATTAAATGTTGGAATAAAACATATTGAAAGTGGGAAGAAAGAAGAGAAGGAGAAAGAATAAGTAAGTTGTGGTGTATATATACACAATGGAATACTATTCAGCTATTAAGAACGATGAAGTCATCTCCTTCACTTCATCTTATATGGAGCTTCAAGGAATCATGCTAAATGAGATAAACCAAAAAGAAAAGGATTAGTATGGGATGATCTCACTCATAGACAGAACTTAAGAAAGCACAGAAAGAGAAAGCACAAAGTAAACTTTGGGATGGGTTTGGTGTATTACACCAAAGCCAAGGGCTCTGGGGAAGGGGAGTAGGGACAAGTCAGGGGGCTGCCTTGGAGTCCTGGTGCACGATGGTGGAAAAGCACCTAAGTTGTGAAGTGTGAATGTTTTGCAGACACCTATCATGGTAAGATGAGAAATTTTACCCATGTAATCAAAAACTGTATAAACCACTAACTCCCTAATAAAATGGTAAATAAGAGAGAAGTATGTGTGCATGAGAGAGAAAGAGAGAACCAAAGCCTAACTTTGGCTCAATTTTTGGAGCCCTATCCTTACAAGCTCTAGGGCACAGCTATACATGCTGAGCCAAACTAGGCTGGCAACATAGCTGGCCGGTAAGGATGCCTGCTTTGCCCTGCTTGCAACCCATGTTCAAACCCTACTTCCACCACACTGGGTAAGGCTTCAGTGCTGTGTTGTCTTTCCCTCTTTCTCTGTCTCTATTTCTCCCTTCAAGCTGTGAGTGATAAAACCTGAGCAGTTGGGAGTCTGGCCTTAGTGCAGCAGGTTATGCGCAAGAACCCGAGGAAGGATCCTAGTTTGAGCTCCCGGCTCCCCACCTGCAGGAAAGTTGCTTCACAGGAGGTGAAGCAGGTCTGCAGGTGTCTTTCTCTCCACCTCTCTGTCTTCCCCTCCTCTTTCCATTTCTCTCTGTCCTATCTAACAGCAACGACATCAATAATAACTACAACAATAAAACAGCAAGGACAACAAAAGGAAATAAATAAATAGTTTTTAATGTTTTAAAAATAAATAAATAAAACCTGGGCACTGATATAAGAGAGATTCAAACTCTGCTTGTTTTCCTAGAAGAAGCTGATATTTTCTTGAAATACTGATACATTTTTTAGAACCTGGACCTTAGAAAATTATTTAAAACTGAGTACTAAGCATTTATGTACCTTGTTCTCACCTTTTGTGCAGCTTCCATAGCTCATGATAGCATTCCTTTAGCACAAATGGGTTTTGTAAAATTTAGCGTAAGACTGACATCTTCTGGTATTATGAGGTATGTGCAAGTAGTGTATGTGCTTAACCAGGGGCGCCACCGCCTGGCCCCTTAGTATGTGCAAGTAAAGGGGCTTGTCTCTGGGCTGAGGCTTGAACCAGGATCCTTGCACACTGTAACATGTGCACTCAACTAGGGGTGTTGCCACCACCTGGCCCTAGGCCCCTACTTTTGATATTTTAAGAGTAATGCATTTATTTTATGAGGGAAATAACCCAGTTTTTTTATTTTTTAAGATTTATGAGAAGAGAAGGGGAAGGAGGATGCAAGGAGGGAGGGAAAGAGAGAGAAAGAGAAGAGAAGAGGAGAGGAGAAGATGCAGAAGAACTAGAGCATCATTCTGGCATATAAGATGCCTTGGGACCTCATGCTTAATGGTCCAATATTTAATCCACTGTGCCACTTCCTGGGCTTCAAGGCCTACTTTGTTGTTTTATAATATATATATATATATATATATATATATATATATATATATATATACACTTTTTTTTTTTTTACCAGAGCACTTCTCAGCTCTGCTCTGGTTTATGGTGGTGCAGAGGATTGAAGCTGTGACTTTGAAGCCTCAGGCATGAGATGAGAGTATCTTTGCATAAGTGCTATGCTATCTACCCCTGCCTCCTTTTATTTATTTATTTATTTTTAATTTATTTCTTTATTGGGGAATTAATATTTTACATTCAACAGTAATACAATAGTTTGTACATGCATAACATTCCCCAGTTTCCCATTTAACAATATACAACCCCCGCTATGTCATTCATCATCTTTCATGGACCTGTATTCTCCCCACTCACCCACCCCAGAGTCTTTTACTTGGGGGCAGTATGCCAATTCCATTTCAGGTTCTACTTGTCTTTTCTTTTCTGATCTTGTTTTTCAACTTCTGCCTGAGAGTGAGATCATCCCATATTCATCCTTCTGTTTCTGACTTATTTCACTCAACATGATTTTTTCAAGGTCCATCCAAGATCGGCTTCTTCTTCTAGCGTTTGCCCTTCTTCCGTAGCCAGTCAACAGCGTCAGGTTGCTGCTTGTTGCTGGCTTTGAAAGTGACTGGGATCCATGTTGATTCAGTCAGCTAGTCAGGAAGGATCGTCAGTTTCCCCAATGAATGGGTACTCACGGGATGCACCACGGGAAGGTCGATCCAATGCATCCCAAAATCGGCTGAAAACGGTGAAGTCACCATTTTTTACAGCTGAGTAGTATTCCATTGTGTATATAGACCACAACTTGCTCAGCCACTCATCTGTTGTTGGACACCTGGGTTTCTTCCAGGTTTTGGCTATTACAAATTGTGCTGCCAAGAACATATGTGTACACAGATCTTTTTGGATAGATGTGTTGGGTTCCTTAGGATATATCCCCAAGAGGGGAATTGCAGGGTCATAGGGTAGGTCCATTGCTAGCCTTCTGAGAGTTCTCCAGACTGTTCTCCACAGAGGTTGGACCAATTGACATTCCCACCAGCAGTGCAGGAGGGTTCCTTTGACCCCACACCCTCTCCAGCATTTGCTGCTGTTACCTTTTCTGATGTGTGACATTCTCACAGGAGTGAAGTGATATCTCATTGTTGTCTTGATTTGCATTTGTCTGACAATCAGAGACTTGGAGCATTTTCTCATGTGTTTCTCAGCCTTTTGGATTTCTTCTATGGTGAATATTCTGTCCAAGTCCTCCCCCCCATTTTTTGATGGGGTTATTTGTTGTCTTGTTGTTGAGTCTGGCAAGCTCTTTATATATGTTGGTTATTAAACTCTTATCTGATGTATTACATGTAAAGATCTTCTCCCATTCTGTGAGGGGTCTCTTGGTTTGGGTAGTGGTTTCTTTTGCTGTGAAGAAGCTTTTTTTTTTTTAATTAATTAATTTATTTATTTATTTTATTTAAGAAAGGATTAATTAACAAAACCATAGGGTAGGAGGGGTACAACTCCAAACAATTCCCACCGCCCAATCTCCATATCCCACCCCTCCCCCGATAGCTTTCCCATTCTCTATCCCTCTGGGAGCATGGACCCAGGGTCATTGTGGGTTGCAGAAGGTAGAAGGTCTGGCTTCTGTAATTGCTTCCCCGCTGAACATGGGCGTTGACTGGTCGGTCCATACTCCCAGTCTGCCTCTCTCTTTCCCTAGTAGGGTGGGTCTCTGGGGAAGCTGAGCTCCAGGACATATTGGTGGGGTCTTCAATCCAGGGAAATCTGGCCGGCATCCTGATGACACCTGGAACCTGGTGACTGAAAAGAGAGTTAACATACAAAGCCAAAGAAATTATTGAGCAATCATGGACCCAAAGCTTGGAAAAGTGGAGAGGAAGTATTAGGGAGGTACTCACTGCAAACTCTAGTATACTTCTGCTTTCTTACTTTGGTGCCATACTCCAAACTCAGTCAATTTCTGCTTTGCGTTTCTACTTCTTTTTTTTTTTTTACATGCATAACATTCCCCAGATTCCCATTTAACAATACAACCCCCACTATTTCATTCATCATTTTTCATGGACCTGTATTCTCCCCACCCACCCCAGAGTCTTTTACTTTGGTGTAATACTCCAATTCCATTTCAGGTTCAACTTGTGTTTTCTTTTCTAATCTTGTTTTTCAACTTCTGCCTGAGAGTGAGATCATCCCGTATTCATCCTTCTGTTTCTGACTTATTTCACTCAACATGATTTTTTCAAGGTCCATCCAAGATCGGCTGAAAACGGTGAAGTCACCATTTTTTACAGCTGAGTAGTATTCCATCGTGTATATAGACCACAACTTGCTCAGCCACTCATCTGCTGTTGGACACCTGGGTTGCTTCCAGGTTTTGGCTATTACAAATTGTGCTGCCAAGAACATATGTGTACACAGATCTTTTTGGATGGATGTGTTGGGTTCCTTAGGATATATCCCCAGGAGGGGAATTGCAGGGTCATAGGGTTGGTCCATTTCTAGCCTTCTGAGAGTTCTCCAGACTGTTCTCCACAGAGGTTGGACCAATTGACATTCCCACCAGCAGTGCAGGAGGGTTCCTTTGACCCCACACCCTCTCCAGCATTTGCTGCTGTTACCTTTTCTGATGTGTGACATTCTCACAGGAGTGAAGTGATATCTCATTGTTGTCTTGATTTGCATTTGTCTGACAATCAGAGACTTGGAGCATTTTTTCATATGTTTCTCGGCCTTTTGGATCTCTTCTGTGGTGAATATTCTGTCCAAGTCCTCCCCCCATTTTTGGATGGGGTTATTTGTTGTCTTGTTGTTGAGTCTGGCAAGCTCTTTATATATGTTGGTTATTAAACTCTTATCTGATGTATGGCATGTAAAGATCTTCTCCCATTCTGTGAGGGGTCTCTTGATTTGGGTAGTGATTTCCTTTGCTGTGAAGAAGCTTTTTAATTTGATGTAGTCCCATAGGTTTATACTTGCCTTAGTCTTCTTTGTAATTGGATTCGTTTCATTGAAAATGTCTTTAAAATTTATGCGGAAAAAAGTTCTGCCAATATTTTCCTCTAAGTATCTGATAGTTTCTGGTCTAACATCCAAGTCCTTGATCCACTTGGAATTTACTTTTGTATTTGGTGAAATACAGTGATTCAGTTTCATTCTTCTGCATGTTTCAACCCATTGTTTCCAACACCATTTGTTGAAGAGACTCTGCTTCCCCCATATAATAGTCTGGGCCCCTTTGTCAAAGATTAGATGTCCATAGGTGTGGGGCCTCATTTCTGGGCTCTCAATTCTATTCCACTGGTCAGTGTGTCTATTCATGTTCCAGTACCAAGCAGTTTTGATGACAATGGCCCTATAATACAGCTTGAGATCTGGGAGTGTGATGCCTCCGGTTCTGTTCTTTTTTCTCAGGATTGTTTTGGCAATTCTAGGTCTTTTCTGGTTCCAGATAAACATTTGTAGCATTTGTTCTATTCTCCTAAAAAATGTGCTTGGGATCTTGATGGGGATAGCATTAAATTTGTAGATGGCTCTGGGTAGTATATTCATTTTGATGATGTTAATTCTTCCAACCCATGAACATGGAATATCTTTCCACTTCTTTGTGTCTTTTTCAATTTCTTTGAGTAGTGACTCATAATTTTCAGTATACAAGTCTTTCACTTCTTTGGTTAGGTTTATTCCTAGATATTTTATAGTTTTTGTTGCTATAGAAAAAGGAACTGATTTCTGGATTTCAATTTCTTCTAACTTAGTGTTTGCATAGAGGAATGCCACTGACTTTTGAATGTTAATTTTATAGCCTGACACATTACTGTATTGCCTGATGATTTCCAAAAGCTTCTTGCTGGATTCCTTAGGTTTTTCCATGTATACTATCATGTCATCTGCAAATAAGGAGAGTTTGACTTCTTCTCTTCCAATCTGTATGCCTTTAATTCCTTGCTCCTGCCTGATTGCTATGGCAAGAACTTCCAACACTATGTTGAATAGTAATGGTGATAGTGGGCAGCCCTGTCTAGTACCTGATCTGAGGGGAAATGCTTCCAGTTTTTCACCATTGAGTATGATGTTGGCTGTAGGTTTGCTATATATAGACTCCACTATCTTCAGGAATTTTCCATCTATTCCTATTTTTTGTAGTGTTTTGATCATAAAGGGATGTTGTATTTTGTCAAAGGCTTTCTCTGCATCTATTGATATGACCATGTGGTTTTTGGTCTTGCTTTTGTTGATGTGGTGGATCACATTGATTGATGTACGTATATTAAACCAACCTTGCATGCCTGGGATAAACCCCACTTGGTCATGATGAACAATTTTTTTGATATACTGCTGTATCCGGTTGGCTAGAATTTTGTTCAATATTTTCGCATCTATGTTCATCAGAGATATTGGTCTGTAGTTTTCTTTTTTGGTTGTGTCCCTGTCTGCTTTTGGTATCAGGGTGATGTTGGCTTCATAGAAGCTGGCAGGGAGTATTCCAGTGTCTTCAATCTTCTGGAAGACTTTTAAAAGTAGAGGTATTAGTTCTTCTTTGAAAGTTTTGTAGAATTCATTTGTAAAACCTTCTGGTCCAGGACTTTCATTTTTGGGAAGATTTTTGATAACTGTTTCAATTTCATTAGCTGTGATGGGCCTGTTCATGTTATCCACTTCCTCTTTACTTAGTTTTGGAAGTTGGTAGGTATCTAGGAAATCATTCATTTCTTCCAGGTTCTCTAGCTTGGTGGCATATAGTTGTTCATAGAAGCCTCGCATGATATGTTGAATTCTGCAGTGTCTGTTGTGATTTCTCCTCTTTCATTTACTATCCGATTTATTTGGGTCTTCTCCCTTTTTTGTTTTGTGAGTCTGGCTCAAGGTTTGTCGATTTTGTTTACTCTTTCGAAGAACCAACATTTACTTTCATTGATCTTTTGTATGGTTTTCCTATTCTCAATGTTATTTATTTCTGCCCTAACTTTAGTGATTTCTGTCCTTCTGGTTGCTTTAGTTTTCCTTTGTTGTTCTTCTTCTAGGTCTTTAAGATGTGCAATCAGGCTGTTTATTTGTGCCTTTTCTTGTTTCCTAATGTGTGCTTGTATAGCTATGAACTTCCCTCTTAGGACTGCTTTAGCTGTGTCCCAAATATTTTGATAGCTTGTGTCTTCATTTTCATTGAACTCTCGAAACATTTTGATTTCTTCCTTGATTTCCTCTTTGACCCAGAAGTTGTTAAGAAGTGTACTGTTGAGCTTCCACATTTTGGTACTGTTACTAATCTTTTGTTGATTGTTAAGTGTTAGTTTAATTCCACGGTGGTCTGAGAAGATGCTTGGGATGATTTCAGTGCTCTTGAATAGGCTGATGCTGTCTTTGTGGCCTAACATATGGTCTATCCTTGAGAATGATCCATGTGGATTTGAGTAAAATGTGTATTCCAGTTTCTTGGGATGAATGATTCTGAAAATGTCCAATAGTTCTAGTTTATCTATCTCTTCATTTAGCTCCCTTATGTCTTTACTGATTTTCTGCCTGGATGATCTGTCAAGTTGAGAGAGTGGGGTGTTGAAGTCCCCTACTATGATTGTGTTACTGTTAATATATTGCTGTAGCTCTTTCAGTAGAAGTTTGATGTATTTAGATGGCTTCTCATTGGGTGCATAGATATTAATAATTGTTAAGTCCTCTTGATTGACTGATCCTCTGAGCATTAAGTAGTGTCCATTCCTATCTTTTTTAATCTTATCTATTTTAAAGTCTATCATGTCAGATATGAGAATAGCTGTTCCTGCCCTTTTTTGTGGGCCATTGGCTTGAATGATAGTTTTCCATCCTTTCACTTTAAGTCTGTGTTTGTCTTGTTGCGTTAGGTGAGTTTCCTGTAGACAACATATTGTTGGGTTGTGTTTTCTGATCCATCTTCCTACTCTGTGTCTTTTAATAGATGAATTCAGGCCATTGACATTTATTGATATCAAAGATTGAAGATATTTTAACGCCATTCTTGTAGAGTTTTAGAGTGTTTTGATGTATGTCCTATTTGTGGTGGTCTGGTTGTTTATAGGAGACCTTTCAGAAGTTCTTTCAGGGCAGGCTTGGTGATGGTTGCTTCCTTCAACTGTTGCTTGTCTGAGAAGGTTTTGATGCTTCCATCTAGTCTGAATGACAATCTAGCAGGATATAGTATTCTTGGCTGAAAGCCTTTCTCATTGAGCACTCGATAGATATCTTGCCATTCTCTTCTGGCCTGTAGTGTTTGTATGGAGAAGTCTGCTGCTAATCTTATGGGTTTTCCTTTGTAGGTGACTCTTTATTTTTCTCTTGCAGCCTTGAGGATCCTTTCTTTATCCTTATTCCTTTCCAATCTAAGTATGACATGTCTTGGTGTCTTTAGGTCTGGGTTAATTCTGTTTGGGACCCTCTGGGCTTCTTGAATCTTTATGTCTTTGGTGTTGTCTAGACTAGAGAAATTTTCAGCTATTATGGCCTGGAGAACGCTTTCTTCCTCCCCTTCTCTTTCTTCCTCTGGTAAGCCAATAATGCGTATATTGTTTCTTTTGAAGTCATCCCATAGGACTCTGTTGTTGTTTTCAGCATCTCTTAATCTCTTTTTGAGATCTCTTACTTCTTTTTTAGTTGTCTCTAATTCATCTTCAATCTTGCTAATTCTGTCTTCAGCCTCATTGATTCTATTCTCTCTGCCCTCTACTGCTTTCTGGAGTTCATCTATTTTGTTGCCCTGCTCTGATACTGTTTTAGCTTGTTCAGCTAGTTGTGTTCTTAGCTCAGCGATTTCAGCTTTCAGCTCTCTAATAACCATGAGATAATTAGAATTTTCTTCCATATTCTCATTTGTTGTTCCTGCATTTCTGATTACAATTTTTTCAAATTCTTTACTCACTCCTGTTATTATTTCCTTAGCTAATGTTTGGATGTTGAACTCGTTGTTTTGTGCTTCACCCTCTGGAGGACTTTTAGCTGGACTCTTGTCCTGGTTCGAGTCTCCAATATTTTTTCTTGTTGTTTTAACCATTTTATATAAATTAACAGTTTTTTCAATCCCTGAGTTGGAGTTCAGTGGTGTAAACGCCTTTTTTTTTCCCCTGTAGGCTATGGGAGCCTGAGGGCTTGTAAACTATCAATAGGCTTCTTAGCTTAATCACTGACTCCTGACCAAGAGATAAAGCAGGGTGTGGCAGAGATAATCCAGTGGTTATGCAAAGAGACTTTCACAGCCCCTCAGCTATGCCACCGAGGTATAGGTCTTCTCCTGAGTTTCCCGGTTAGATCTCTGTACCCTGGTGTCCCTCCCTGTTGCTGCTCCAGATTCTGAGGGTAGTAGCAATGGAGACTCAGAGTTGCACTTGGAGAGTCTCTGGGGAGTCCTTTCCTCCCTTCAGCTGTCCCCTTGTTGGTGGAGCAGACTGGAGGTGGTGTCTCCACTGACAAACTGTGGAACTGTTAGCAGTCACTTAATCTCTCCTTAGGCCCCTCTCTCCTCTCTGTCACCAGCCACGCGTGTTTGTACTTACGGGTAATTTACTGGGTTTCTGTGGTCATTCTAGTCCTGTCTTGTTTGGGTCCGGGTGGTCTCCTTTGGTATGCCTAGTTGATCTGGGAGAGGAGAGGAGAGGAGAGAAAGCGATCTGCTGCTCGTAGCTCCGCCTCCGGAAGTCCTGAAGAAGCTTTTTAATTTGATGTAGTCCCATAGGTTTATACTTGCCTTAGTCTTCTTTGTAATTGGATTCGTTTCATTGAAAATGTCTTTAAAATTTATGCAGAAAAGAGTTCTGCCAATATTTTCCTCTAAGTATCTGATAGTTTGTGGTCTAACATCCAAGTCCTTGATCCACTTGGAATTTATTTTTGTATTTGGTGAAATAGAGTGATTCAGTTTCATTCTTCTGCATGTTTCAACCCATTGTTTCCAACACCATTTGTTGAAGAGAACCTTTTATTTATTTATTTATTTTAAAAAGGAGACATTAACAAAACCGTAGGATAGGAGGGGTACAGCTCCATACAATTCCCACCACCAGATCTCTATATCCCATCCCCTCCCTTGATAGCTTTCCCATTCTTTATCCCTCTGGGAGTATGGACCCAAGGTCATTGTGGGTTGCAAAAGGTGGAGGGTCTGGCTTCTATAATTGCTTCCCCGCTTCTTCTTCTTCTAGCGTTTGCCCTTCTTCCGTAGCCAGTCAACAGCGTCAGGTTGAGCCTGATGTAAAGTTTCGAGACCTCCTTTGAATCTGGAAGGTGGCAGTCGTTGACTATGTGGGTCATAGTCTGTCTGTAGCCGCAGGGGCAGTTCAGCTTCCCCGCTGAACATGGGCGTTGACTGGTCGATCCATACTCCCACTCTGCCTCTCTCTTTCCCTAGTAGGGTGGGGCTCTGGGGAAATAGTGCCCCAGGACACATTGGTGGGGTCGTCTGTCCAACAAAGTCTGGTCGGCGTCATGCTGGCATCTAGAACCTGGTGGCTGAAAAGAGAGTTAACATACAAAATTTACCAAATTGTTCAACAATTATGGACCTAAAGGCTGGAATAGTGCAGGTGAAGTGTTGGGGGGTACTCACTGCAGACTATTGTGTACTTTTGCTTTCAGGTATATATTTTGCCCTAGTTTATGGATATATGTGAACATATGCTCTATCTCAGGGGACCTGGTCTATATTTAGGTTTTAGGACTTTGTTAGGAAGTGAACCACCTGAAATGGAATTAGAGAATACTATGAAAGGAAAGGTCTCACCCGAGTAATGAAGCTGAAGGGTTGTCATTCCACACCTGAAGTCTCTGGACACAGTCTGAAGTGAAGGAAGCATGCTGAGGTGGCACTCATTGCATTGATTAGGTTGCAATTGGTGGATGCAATATTATTTGATATGAATTGAGAGAAGCATGCAGGAAAGTGTACCCCACCCTAAGGTTCCAAGACTGGAACTATAGGCTCTATAGTGGAAATGTGAGGTTCCTGCTGTCTTAGGGTTCAAGAAGACAATGGATAGTTATTGTTATCATCACATTATTTGGTAATTGGGTTAACTTTGAAAAGTCCCTTTGTTAGGATTTGCTGTATAATACCCAAAATCTTGTATATAGCTGTGCCACCGGTTGCTTCTGTTCTCCCTGGTCTAGGCTTTTGAAAGAGTCAACATATCAAAGACTCAGCCTATGTATTAAAAATACTCAGTCTGGGGGAGTCGGGCGGTAGCGCAGTGGGTTAAGTGCAGGTGGCACTAAGCACAAGAACCGGCTTAAGGATCCCGGTTCGAGCCCCCGGCTCCCCACCTGCAGGGGAGTCGCTTCACAGGTGGTGAAGCAGGTCTGCAGGTGTCTGTCTTTCTCTCCCCCTCGCTGTCTTACCCTCCCCTCTCCATTTCTCTCTGTCCTATCCAACAAAAGACATCAATAATAACTACAATGATAAAACAACAAGGGCAACAAAAGGGAATAAATAAACTTTTTAAAAAATTAAAAAAAAAAAAAAGACTCAGTCTGTGCTTTAAAAAGTTCGGGACAGTGGTCCAGGAGGTGGCACAGTGGGAAAGCTTTGGACTCTCAAGCATGAAGCACATATGCCAGAGTAATGTCTGGTTCTTTCTCTCTCCTGTCTTTCTCATAAATAAATAAAATCTTTTAAAAAAAAAAAAGTTCGAGACATACAATCAGTTTTCCCCTCATATTAATTAAATAGTGATTTATATGACTACAATTTAATAGGAGTGTACATAAACACCATTCCCACCACCAGAAGACTGTGTCACATCCCTGTCACATCCCACCCACCCACCCCCACTGCCTGGGAAACTGAATGTCCACCCTCCCCCTCAACTCAGGGTTTTTACTTTGGTGCCCTACTCTCCCTGCCTCATTTTATATATTTTTAATATTTTCTTTGTTTGTACTTATAGTGGGTTATGAGATTGTAGCATTACAAGGGTAGAGTTCCACACTACATCCACCACCAGAATTCTGTTTTCTAAAAACTCATAGTTTTCAGAGGTCTTTTTTTTTTACCAGAGCACTGATCAGCTCTGGTTTATGGTGGTGCAGGGGATTGAACCTGGGACTTCGAAGCCTCAGGCTCAGAGGTCTTAAAAAGTTTGTGGGAGTCGGGCGATAGTGCAATGGGTTAAGCGCAAGTGGCACAAAGCGCAAGGACTGGCGTAAGGATCCAGGTTCGAGCCCCAGCTCCCCACCTGCAGGGGAGTTGCTTCACAAGCTGTGAAGCAGGTCTGCAGGTATCTATCTTTCTCTCCCCCTCTCTGTCTTCCCCTCCTTTCTCCATTTCTCTCTGTCCTATCTAACAACAACGACATCAATAATAACGACAACAATAAAACAACAAGGGCAACCAAAAGGAATAAATAAATAAATAAATAAATAAATAAATAAATATTTGGGGGAAAAAGGAAGGGAAACCTTTTAAAAAAACAGTTTGCTTGCTTCTGTGTGTGTGTGTGTTTTTTTTTTTCATTTTTTGCAAGTTCACTAGATTCCACATATGAGTAAAATCATCAAGTAGTTGCCTTTCATCTCTTAATTCAAAAAGCATAATCACCTCTAGTTGCATCCACTTCATCCCCAGAGACACAATATAGTCTTTTATTTTTTTATGATTTGTTTTGAACCAAAGCATTGTTCAACTTTGGTTTATGTTGGGGTAGGGGGTGACCTCTGGATTTTGCAGTCTCAGGTCTTTTTGTGTCTCTCCCTGACCCCCCCATTTGTTTGTTTGTTTGTTGTTTAGTACAAACAATTCTACTCTTCCTAGTGAGAGCTCTCTCTCTCTTTCTCTCTCTCCCTCTCTCTCTCTCTCTCTCCAGATAGAGGTTCATGGGGAGAGAGACAGAGAAAGAAGAGATACGACAGCAATGCCTTCTCATTTGTGGAGCTTCTCCTTTGCATGGTGCTCCCATGTAGCGGCCAAGGTCCTCATGCTTGGTCAAGTGTTTGCTCTACCAAGGGGACTATTCTTAACCCCAAGAAATCTTTTTTCTTTTTTAAGATAGAGAGAGCACACAGCACCAAAACTTTCTTCAGTGTGGTAGAGACCAGACTTGACCTGGGTTATGTACAGGACAAAGCAGCACACTATCCAAGAGAGCTCTTTTGCCAATTCAAGACCAGTTCTTGTAGCTTAACACCATTATTTCTTCACTGCCTTACAATTTTCTAATGACATACTGGTTGGTACTTTTTATGTTTTCAAAATTATGGAAAGTTATCACTATTTATTCTCAGTGAGGTATTAAAATCAAAATCCACTGTGTGATTTGTGGATAGTATATGATAAACATTTAGTGAACATGTGAATACCAAACTCTGCAGTCTACTAAAGGGAAAGCAGAAATTGAGAAATGAATAAGACCAAATCTCTATCTTCCTATTATTTTTCTTTTTTTTTTAATTGTTGTAGTTATTGTTGTTATTGATTTCGTCATTGTTGGATAGGACAGAGAGAAATGGAGAGAGGATGGGGAAGGCAGAGAGGGGGAGAGAAAGATAGACACCTGCGGAACTGCTTCACCGCCTGTGAAGTGACCCCCCTGCAGGTGGGGAGCCCAGGACTCAAACCAGGATCCCTATGCCGGTCCTTGCACTTTGCGCCACCTGCACTTAACCCGCTGCACTGCTCCCAGATTATCTTTCTATCAGGGAAGATAAGGTAAAAACATAGGATGTTAGATAGGAGGACAAGAAGAAAGAAGGAAGGATGAATATAGGTTTGGGAGAGATCTATTCATATTCTATTCATTACAAGGTGGGTGTTGTGGAAAGGGTAGTGACTTTCAAATCTAGCACAAAGGGTTTTGTTTGTTTGTTTGTTTGTTTTTGTTTTGTTTTTAGAGATATTTTATTTATTAATGAGGAAAATAGGAGGAAAGAACCAGACATCACTCTGCTATATTTGCTGCCAGGGATTGAACTCAGGACCTCATACTTGCCAGTCCAATGCTTTAGCACTGTGCCACCTCCTGGACCACAGGACACAGTTAAAGATAGAGTGTCCCTTAAGATTCAGGAGCAGTTGATGAGGATAACTTTTTTTTTTTTTTGCCTCCAGGGTTATCACTGGGGTTTGGTGCCTGCACTATGAATCCACTGCTCCTGGAGGCTATTTTTCCCATTTTATTGCCCTTGTTGTTATTGATGTTGCCATCGTTGGATAGAACAGAGATAAATCAAGAGAGGAGGGGAAGACAAAGAAGGGAAGAAAGAAAGGTTACACCTCCAGACTTGCTTCACTGCTTGTGAAGCAACCCCTCTTACAGGTGGGGAGCCGGGAACACGAACCGGGATCCTTGAGTTGGTCCTTGAGCTTCACACCATGTAAGCTTAACCTGCTGCAGTACCACCTGGCCCCCAGAGGATATCTCTTCAACTTCTACCTTGGTCTTGTTAAAGATTTATCTCTTTTGTTAAAGTTAATAAAGAATTGCTTTTGATATTTTTAAATTTCCTTTTTAATATTTTATTTATTTATTTATTTATTTATTTTATAGAGACAGTAATTGAGAGGGAAGGGGAAGATAGGAAGAGTAGGGGCCAGGTCGTGGCACAATGGGTTGAGCATATATGTTGGCATGTGCAGGAATCCAACTTCAAGCCTCAGTTCCCCACCTGTAGAGGGGGAAGTTTCATGAGCAGTTGAAGCAGGTTTGCAGGTGTCTCTCTTTCTCCCCCTGCCTTCTCAATTTCTCAGAAAAGGAAAAATGACTTCCAGGAGTGGTAGATTTGTTGTGCAGGCAACAAGCCCCAGCAATAACTCTGGAGGCAATATAAAAATTTTAAAAAAGGGAACAGTGAAAAGAGACAATTGCAGCATTGCTTTACCATCCATGAAGCTTCCCTGCAGGTGGAGACCTAGAGACCTGAAGCTTCAACCCAGGTCCTTGCACATTGTAACATATGCACTTAACTGGGGTGTGCCACCACCTGGCCCAAGGCCCCTGCTTTTGATAAGAGTAACGTGTTGGGTAGTATGCCAGCTCCCCCTGGCTTCTGCTTAACCAAGCACCGGTATGCCTGTATAGGGATTGGTTTGATCCCATTCAAAGCGGTCTATTTACATAAATCACTTTTATATTTACATAAAGCACCACACTCCCTCCAGGGCATTAGTGGTTCAGTGGTAGAATTCTCAACTGCTCCGCCCCCTCTACTTGTCACACCCTGATTTTCACCAGTCACTTTTCTCTCCACCCTCTCTATATCACATCCTGTTTATACCCTACTTGGAAAGTATATAAGAACAACACTGTTAGTTTTGGTAGTGGTAAGTTGAAGTTACAGTGTTAGGTTTAGCTTAGCTTGGCTTAGATTGTGCTGCGTCCTGCATGAATAAAGAGATACTGCGTACAGCTCAACCATGAGTCGCTGGTTGTCTGTCTCCTCTCGCAAAGCCAGACCGACAGTAATGTATTTATTTTATGAGAGAAAGAACCAGATCACTGCTCCACCACATGTGTCCTCACAGAAGCAAAGGCTGTGTTCTACCTGAGGAATCAGCTGCTAACTTTTTGTATTAATCTTTTTTTCTTGTTTCCTTTTAAAACTTTCTTCTATTCTGTCATTGCTGTAATTATTGTCTAAATCTCTACAGTTATATACTTACTATTTATATTCAATTTATTTTTTCATCATTACATCTAAAACTATAAATTTCTCAGTCAGAACTATTTTAGCTGCATCCCACAGATTTTCTTTTTTTATTTAAGAAAGGATTAATTAACAAAACCATAGGGTAGGAGGGGTACAACTCCACACAATTCCCACCGCCCAATCTCCATATCCCACCCCCTCCCCTGATAGCTTTCCCATTCTCTATCCCTCTGGGAGCATGGACCCAGGGTCATTGTGGGTTGCAGAAGGTAGAAGGTCTGGCTTCTGTAATTGCTTCCCCACTGAACATGGGCGTTGACTGGTCGGTCCATACTCCCAGTCTGCCTCTCTCTTTCCCTAGTAGGGTGGGTCTCTGGGGAAGCTGAGCTCCAGGACATATTGGTGGGGTCTTCAATCCAGGGAAGCCTGGCCAGCATCCTGATGACACCTGGAACCTGGTGAGGGTGATTTACTGGGTTTCTGTGGTCATTCTTGTCCTGTCTTGTTTCGGTCCGGGTGGTCTCCTTTGGTATTCCTAGTTGATCCGGGAGAGGAGAGGAGAGGAGAGAAAGCGATCTCCCCACAGATTTTGATATGTATACCTTTGTTGTTTTGTAGTTCTTTTTAAATTAATCAATTTATTTATTATTGGATAGAAAGAGAAATTGAGAGGAGAGTGAGAGATAAGGAAAGAGACAGAGACACCTGCAGCCCTACTTCACCACTTGTGAAACTTAACCCTGCAGGTGGGGACCAGGGACTTGAACCCTGGTCCTTGTGTACTATATATGCTTAACTAGATATGCCACCACCAGGCCTTCTGTTGTTTAGTTCTAAATAATCTGCATTTCTACTATGACATTTTTTAACCCCACTTCCCCCTATTATGACTTCTGTAACCCACAACATATTCAGAAATATGCTATTTTTGTCTCCAATGTGTGTATTTTTAATTTTGTTGTTCTTGCTGTTGATTTCAAATTTTTTTATTTTTATTTATAAAATGGAAATATTGACAAGACCATAGGATAAAAGGGGTACAATTACACACAGTTCCCACCAGAACTCCATTTTCTCCCTTGAAAGCTTTCCTATTCTTTATCCCTCTGAAAGTATGGACCCAGGATCATTATGGGGTACAGAAGGTAGAAGGTCTGGCTTCTGTAATTGCTTCCCCTCTGAACATGGGCATTGGCAGATGGATCCACACTCCCAGCCTATCTCTCTTTCCCTAGTGGGGCGGGGCTCTGGGAAAGTGGGGCTCCAGGACACATTGGTGGGTTCATCTGCCCAGGGAAATCTGGTTGGCATCATGGTAGCATCTGGAACCTGGTGGCTAAAAAAGAGTTAACATATAAAGCAGAACAAATTGCTAACTAATCATGAACCTAAAGGCAAGGATATTGCAGATGAAGATTTGTGGTCTCCGTTTAGGAATAAGCTAAAACAAATTGACTGCTCCTGGCAGCCACCTTTTTTCCATTATTATTGTTGCTGGATAGGACAGATAGAAATTTAGAGGAGGGGAAGACAGGGAAAGGGAGAAAAAGACACCTACAGATCTGCTTCACCACTTGCGAAGTGACCCCATTGCAGGTGGGGAACCGGGGCTTGAATCTGGATCCTTGTGCTTTCTGCTTCACACTATGTGAGCTTAACTCAGTGCACTACTTACTGCCTGGGCCCCTGTCCTTTTAATGTATAGCAATGGTGTTCTTTCAGATATAAACTTCTTAAATTCTTCTATGAATACTTTTCCTTTTTCACTGCTTCACTTTCCCTTATAGGGACATACTGGCTATCTTTTATCATCTATGTATGATTTTATCTCAAATTATTTTTAGCTTTTCAGAAACATTTCCTTTCACTTTGCTTGACTTTTTCAACCTAGTCCTTATAAACCTTAGTGTCTTATTTTTGCCTGTTTTAAAAATCTCATTTGAAAATACATCAAACTTCTACTGAAAGAGCTACAGCAATATATTAAATGGACCTACCCTATGACCCTGCAATTCCCCTCCTGGGGATATATCCTAAGGAACCCAACACATCCATCCAAAAAGATCTGTATACACATATGTTCTTGGCAGCACAATTTGTAATAGCCAAAACTTGGAAGCAACCCAGGTGTCCAACAACAGATGAGTGGCTGAGCAAGTTGTGGTATATATACACAATGGAATACTACTCAGCTGTAAAAAATGGTGACTTCACCGTTTTCAGCCAATCTTGGATGGACCTTGAAAAAATCATGTTGAGTGAAATAAGTCAGAAAGTGAAGGATGAATATGGGATGATCTCACTCTCAGGCCGAAGTTGAAAAACAAGATTAGAAAAGAAAACACAAGTCGAACCTGAAATGGAATTGGAGTATTACACCAAAGTAAAAGACTCTGGGGTGGGTGGGTGGGTGGGTGGGGAGAATACAGGTCCATGAAAAATGATGTATGAAATAGTGGGGGTTGTATTGTTAAATGGGAATCTGGGGAATGTTATGCATGTAAAAAAAACAAAAAAAGGAAGAAGTAGAAACGCAAAGCAGAAATTGACTGAGTTTGGAGTATGGCACCAAAGTAAGAAAGCAGAAGTATACTAGAGTTTGCAGTGAGTACCTCCCTAATACTTCCTCTCCACTTTTCCAAGCTTTGGGTCCATGATTGCTCAACAATTTGTTTGGCTTTGTATGTTAACTCTCTTTTCAGTCACCAGGTTCCAGGTGTCATCAGGATGCCAGCCAGACTTCCCTGGATTGAAGACACCACCAATGTGTCCTGGAGCTCAGCTTCCCCAGAGACCCATCCTACTAGGGAAAGAGAGAGGCAGACTGGGAGTGTGGACCGACCAGTCAACGCCCATGTTCAGCGAGGAAGCAATTACAGAAGCCAGACCTTCTACCTTCTGCAACCCTCAATGACCCTGGGTCCATGCTCCCAGAGGGATAGAGAATGGGAAAGCTATCGGGGGAGGGGGTGGGATATGGAGATTGGGCGGTGGGAATTGTGTGGAGTTGTACCCCTCCTACCCTATGGTTTTGTTAATTAATAAAAAAAAATAAAAAAAAAAAAAGATGAGAAACAGATTATTGAGGTCTGGGAGATGGTGCAGTGGATAAAGCATTAGACTCTTAAGCATGAGGTCTCAGGTTCAATCCCTAGCAGCACATACACCAGAGTAATGCCTGGTTCTCTCTCTCCTTTCTCATAAATAAATAAATAAATAAATAAATATTTAAAAAAAAGAAGAAATACAGATTATTGTATCTCCCTAGCAACTAAGGAGATATGCTTATAATATAACCTTTCCAAACCCCTATTTCATTTATAGACTGCCTCTGGCATAGAGAATATTTTTAAGGACATTAGCACTTTTATTTTATCAAAGCTGTAATTTGTACTTCCCTTTTTAATTTTCTATTTTTTAATATTGAGAACTTTATGAGATTATTTTTCTTTCTTAATATTATATTTATTCACTTACTGTATAGAGACAGAGAAACTGAGACAGAAAAGAGAGAAAGAGAGGCACCTGCAGCACAGCCTCACCACCCGTGAAGCTTTCCCTCTTCGGGTGTGGATCAGGAACTTGAACTCCAGTTCTGCCAGGCCCTTGTGCATGGTAATGTGTGCTTAACCAAGTGCACCAACACCCAGCCCCCCACTTTTTTTTTTATCTCAAAGAGATTTTTAATATATTTGATATGTATCTTAATGTTTAAACATTTGTTTCGAATATTAAATTTTTAATTTAACTTTCATAAGAACGAGAGATACCAGAGCACTATGCCCCATCTTATGCAGTCCCATGGATAGAACCCAGAGCCTCGGGGGGTGGGGGGGTAGAATACAGGTCCAAGAAGGTTGACAGAGGACCTAGTGGGGGTTGTATTGTTATAAGGGAAACTGGGGAATGTTATGCATGTACAAACTATTGTATTTACTGTTGAATGTAAAACATTAATTCCCCAATAAAGAAAAAAAAAAAAAGAAAGAAAGAAAGAACCCAGAGCCTCACACAAGCCAGGCATAGAGTCTACTGCTAACCCCAAAGCCCGAGTTCCTTTGGTCACTGAACTTTAGCTTGAAGAATAGAGATATTTTGGGACCGGGGGCACCAGTCCCCACCTGCAGGGGGAAACTTCACAAGAGGTGAAGCAGTGCTGTAGGTGTCTGCTTCTCTCCCTATCTCCTCTTCCTCTAAATTTCTGTCTCGGGAGTCAGAAGTGGCTTAAGTGGCTTAACAGTGGCTTAAGCCGCAGGTTGTAGGCAGCGGGTTAAGCCCTGGTAGTGTAAAGCCCAAGTTCCAGCATAAGGATCCCGGTCCGAGCCCCCCAGCTCCCCACCTGCGGGGGGGGGGGGGGTCACTTCACATGTTGATGAAGCAGGTCTGCAGGTGTCTGCCTTTCTCTCCCCCTGTCTTCTCCTCCTCCTCTCTCCATTTCTCTCCGTCCTATCCAACAACAACGACATCAATAACAACAACAATAAAACAAGGGCAACAAAAGGAAATAAATAAATATTTTTTTAATTTCTGTCTCTATCCAATAAATAAATAAAGACAATAAAAATAGTTTTTAAATGAATATGGTGTGGTCCAGGAGGTGGTGCAGTGAATAAAGCATCGGACTCTCAAGCATGAGGTCCTGAGTTCAGTCCCTGGCAGCACATGCACAAGAGTGATGTCTGGTTCTTTCTCTCCTCCTATGTTTCTCATCAATAAATAAATAAAATCTTTTTAAAAAAAGAATATGGTATCTTTATTATGCTTCTTCTTGTGAATATTTTTCAATTAACTACTTTCTTGTTATCTGGTTTTCAGTGTGACAAGTACAAGACTGGAGTTATTGATGGGCCTGCATGCAATAGTCTTTGTGTTACAGAAACACTTTACTTTGGAAAATGCTTATCCACCAAGCCCAACAATCAGGTATGAATGTTATGAGTCAATAATATTGCAGATTGATAGTGCATTCTAATTTTACCTTAAACTAAAGCATTAATAAGATAATTGTTAATTTTTTTTTACTATTTATTTACTTATTTATTTTTGCCACCAGAGTTATCGCTGAGGCTCAGTACAGGCACTATGAATCCACCACTTCTGGTGTCCTTTTTTTTCTTTCTATTTTTTAATGTATTTTATATATTTTTTTAAATTTTCATTTTTTAATATTTATTTATTCCTTTTTGTTGCCCTTGTTGTTTTATTGCTGTTGTTATTAATGTCATTGTTGTTGGATAGGACAGAGAGAAATGGAGAGAGGAGGGGAAGACAGAGAGGAGAGAAAGATAGACACCTGCAGATGGAGAGCCAGGGGCTCGAACCAGGATCCTTATTCTGGTCCTTGTGCTTTGCGCCATGTGCGCTTCATTTTCTTTCTATTTTTATTAGATAGGACAAATGAAAAGCAGAAGGGCAGGGGTTCCTTGTGCATGGCAATGTGTTATTCTTGACCAAGTTTGCCACTGCCTGGACGGACCCTGAATTGCTAAAAAAAAAATTATATATTTTATTGATTTATTATTGGATAGAGACAGCCAGAAATTGAGAGAGGAAGAGGAGATAAAGAGGGAGACAGACAGAGAGACACCCACAGCCCTGCTTCACTACTCGTGAAGCCTCCTTGACTGCAGGTGGGGACCAGGGGCTTGAACCCGGGTCCTTGCACACTGTAATGTGTGTGCTAAACCAGGTATGCCACCACCTGGCCCCCTAAATTATTAAATTTTTAAGCATCATGAAAATAATGAGACTAATTAAGGCATTGTTATTTTTTATATTTTATTTATTTATTTTGGGTAGAAACCGAGAGAAATTGAGAGGGGAAAGAGACAATTGCAGCACTGTTTCACTACTTGAAGCTTCCATCCTGCAGGTAGGGACCAGGGGCTTGAGCCTGAGTCCTACACTGTATGTAATGTGTGTATTCAACCAGATGTACCACCTCCCAGTCTCTAATTACAGCATTATTAAAAGAATAATTGAAGCATTTTATATATATATATATATATATATATATATATATATGTATCCATATCCCCACTAGGGTTATTGCTAGGGCTCATTGTTAGCACTAAGAATCCACTGCTTCTGGTGGCCATTTTTTCTCCTCCCCCTCCCTTCTATTTTCACTTGATAGGACAGAGAAAAATTGAGAAGGGTCGGGGAGAAAGAGAAAGACAGAGACCTGCATACCTTCTCCACCTCTCCTGAAGCGTCCCCTGCAAGTAGAGAGCAGGGGCTCAAACCCAGGTCCTTCCTCATGTGTGCTCAACCAGGTACACTACCACTCAGTCTTCTAGGACAGTTTATATATAGCTGGCCCTTGAACATCACAAGTTTGAACTGTAGCAGTTTACATTTGTGTAGATATCTTTTACATCCTCCACTTTCTCCTTCTTAGCCTACTCTATGTGAAGGCGAAGATCTTCATAGTGATCTAAAGATTATATATATAATTGGATAGAGACAGATAGAAATTGAGAAGGGAGGAGAGAGAGAGGGAGAGGGAGAGAGAGAGAGAGACCTCTGCAGCCCTGCTTCACTACTCGTGAGGCTTTCCCCCTGCAGACGTGGACCAGGGGCTTGAACCTGGGTCCTTGCACACTGTAATGTGAGCACCTTAACCAGGTGCACCACCAACTGGCCTGAAAGTTTTTCTTAATGTTTTATCCTCTGTAGCTTGCTTTATTGAAAGATACAGTATAATAGATAAGATACATTTTTGCTGAGAGTTTATGTTATCAGTAAGACTTCCAGTGTGTTAGTGATTTGGGGGAGTCAAAAGCAATGCATAGATTTTTTTTTTTGCTTCCTTGCAAATTAAGTAACCCTACCCTCCATGTTTTCAATGGTCAGCTGTATTCTATTGTGTATGTCTTTGATTCACTCCTCCAACAGAAGTTTATTAGTCCTCTGTTCCCAATATCCCCAGATACTGTTTAGTTACTAGGAATAACATAGTGATTAAGATTACTTTCCAGGGCCAGGTGGTGGCGCACCTGATTGAGTGCACATGTTATAATGCACAAGGACCTAAGTTCAAACCCCCAGTCCCTACCTGCAGGGGAAAAGCTTTTCAAGTGGTGAAGCAGTACTGCAGGTGTCCTTCTCTCTTCCTCTCAATCACCCTTTTCTCTTGATTTCTAGCTTTCTTTATCTAATAGATAAATAAAGATATATTTTTCTAAAAGATTACTTCCCTTATGGATTTTAAAATTTTTATTATTTTTTTGGTCTCATTTATCTACTAAAGAGAGAGAGGGAGAGAGCAAGCACATGAACATCACTCTGGTACATTTGCTACCAGGGATTAAACTCAGGACCTCATGCTTGCAAGTCCAATTACTTATCCACTGCACCACCTCCAAGGTCCCTAGTTATTATTTTTAAAGATATTTTTTATTTTATTAGAATCAGAGCATCACTCTGGATTATGCTGTGTCAAGGATCAAACTAGGAACCTTGCCTGGCAAGTCCTACATTCTGCCATTTTGTTACTTGAATTAACATTATAGAATTTTAGGAATATAGTTTCAGGAATTTTAGGAATATTAGAAATATAGGAATATATTTTTATGCCTATGTATGTGTTTTATGCATATGCATGTGTGTATACAACTCACCATACCCATCACTATGCATCTTACATTACCCCAGAGGGGTAGAGAACACGGTAAATAGATAGTGAGGTAACTACAAAACATGATGTATTTATAAATGGTGAGTTAAGGAAAGATTATAATAAATAATTCCTATTTAACAGTGAGTTAAATAGGAATGGCAAAATGTACTTTAGAGGAGGTATCAGGGAAGACTTTTCTTTTTCTTTTTTTATATTTATATTTATTCATTTTCCATTTTTGTTGCCCTGTTGTTTTCATTGTTGTAGTTATTATTGTTGTTGTTATTGACGTCATCGTTGTTGGATGGAATAGAGAGAAATGGAGAGAGGAGGGGGAGAGAAAGATAGACACCTGCAGACCTGCTTCACCGCTTGTGAAGCGACTCCCCTGCAGGTGGGGAGCCGGGGGCTGAACCGGGATCCTTCCGCCAGTCCTTGCGCTTTGCGCCACGTGTGCTTAACCCGCTGTGCTACCGCCAACTCCCGACTCTTCTTTTTCTTAAGATTTTATTTATTTATTAATTAATGAGAAAGATAGGAGAAGAGAGAGAACAAACCAGATATCACTCTGGTACATGTGCTGACAGAGCTTGAACTCAGGACCTCATGCTTGAGAATCCAACTTTATCCACAGTGCTACCTCCTGAACCACAGGGAAGACGTTCCCAAGCTAACATTTGAATTCATCCTTGAGTATAGAATTAGAATACATGTGGTCCGGGAGATGGCGCAGTGATAAGGCTTTGGACTCTCAAGCATGAGGTCCCAAGTTCGATCCCCAGCAGCACATGTGCCAGAGTGATGTCTGGTTCTTTCTCTCTCTTCCTATCTTTCTCATAAATAAATAAATTTTTTTTAAAAAAATTAAATTACAGGCATGGGTAAAGGTTGAGCTAAGTTACAAAAGAACTATAACTGAGAAATGAAAGCTGTCACAGTGAATAACCTGCTAAGAGTCTCAAGCATTAGTTCCCAAGTAAACCCCCAGCATCACATGTGTCAAAGTGATGCTCTGGTTCTCTCTCTTACAAATTAACAAATCTGTAAAATAAATAAATAAATAATAAGCAGCACCATGAGCCTGGTAGTAGTGTAGCTGGTTGAGCATGCACATTACAGTGTGCAAGGACCCAGTTCAAACCACTGTATCCCACCTGCAGAGGGGAAACTTCACAAGCGGTGAAATGAAGCTGCAGGTGTCTCTTTCTCGCCATTTCCCCCTTCCTTCTCAGTTCCTCTCTGTCACTATCAAAAAATAAATATATAAATAAATTTATCATTTTTTTAAATTTATTATTTTTTTATTATTTTTTTTTAATTTAAGAAAGGATTAATTAACAAAACCATAGGGTAGGAGGGGTACAATTCCACACAATTCCCACCACCCAATCTTAAATTTATCATTTTATTTTATTTATAAAAAGGAAACATTGACAAAACCATAGGATAAGAGGGGTACAATTCCACACAATTCCCACCACCAGAACTCCCTATTCCATCCCCGCCCCTGATAGCTTTCCTATTCTTTAACACTCTGGGAATATGGACCCAGGGTCATTGTGGGATGCAGAAGGTGGAAGGTCTGGCTTCTGTAATTGCTTCCCCGCTGAATATGGACATTGACAGGTCAACCCATACTCCCAGTCTGCCTCTCTCTTCCCCTAGAGGGGCGGGGGGGGGGGGGGCGGGCTCTGGAGAATCAGAGCTCCAGGACACAATGGTGGGGTTGTCTGTCCAGGGAAGTCTGGTCAGCATCATGGTAGCATCTGGAACCTGGTGACTGAAAAGAGAGTTAACATATAAAGCCAAACAAGTTGCTGACTAATCATGAACCTAAAGGCTAGAATAGTGCAGATGAAGAGTGTGTGTGTGTGTGGGGGGGGAGTGTCTCTGTTTTGTAGATAGCTAGTAGGCATATTTTAGTTATATTCCAAAGGGCCTATGGCTATACTAGTTGTTTTTTTTTTTTTCTGAGCCTGAAATCTGATATGCAGGTGGATCCATGTTATTATATGGGGAGATGTCATCATGGCTGGGAAAAGGACCAGAAAGCTGGATCAGGGAAGAGAATAGCTCCCAAATATGGGAAAGGTGTATAAATATTGTTGACTGTAAACCCCATTGATTTGATGTGATCTGAGGCCCATATTCAGCATAGGAGCCTATGTGACCTCTGCATCCTTGTAGATCCGAATTCACATTCTGTGGTCATGAGTAGGAACGTTCCAAACTGCCCCAATATCAGGACCCATCTTCCTCAGGTGTAGACTAAATATGTTGCCCAGCCTCCCTTCAGAGGATGGAATATTCTCTACCATTGTTGACCCAAGTTGAGGGCAAGGTCCTACGGGGGCCCACCAAGGGGTCATTGTGTTGTTCCTATTTTTTAAAAGAAGCAGCAGCAGCGTTATGGTCTGTACTCACAATGCAACATTATCCAACTCTTGATTATTTATTAGATAGAGACAGAGAGAAACAGGAGAGGGAAAAGGAGATAGAGAGGAAAACAGACAGAAAGACACCTGCAGCCCTGCTTCACCACTCACGAAGCTTACCCCCCTTGAACCCAGGACCGTGCGCAGGGTAATGTGTGCATTTAACAGGTGCACCACCACCTGGCTCTTTATCCAGCTCTCTAAAATACTTATTTATGAGAGATGAATTCTGCACTCTGGACTTTATGCTTGAACCAGTACTCTGTCCATTGTACCACGTCCTGGACTGCCTTTTTTTCTTTTCCTTCCTTCAGTGGAACTGGGGCCTTGTACATGCCTGGTTTTATGACTCTGGGGTACTTTTTCATTCAGACAGAGACCACAGAACCAAAACTCCCTCTACTGCCATAAGCACTGAAGCCTGGGCTGCAGTGAGAGCTCTCTCTAACCCTGTTACCCATCATCATCATTATTGATAGTTTTATCATTATTGTTATTATGTTTTACTGGAGCACTGCAAAGCTCTAGTTTGTGGTAGTATGGAAGATTAAACTTGGGACTTCAGTATCAAGCATGAAAGTTGTTTGCATAACCATTATGCTATCTTCCCTGACTCCCCTATTATTCACCTTTGAAAATGAATTTCTGGGGGCTGAGTGGTGGTACACCTGGTTTAGCAAACATGTTACCATGTTCAAGGACTTGGGTTCCGGCCTCCACTCCTCACCTGCGGGAGGGTACATCATGAATGGTGAAGCAGGTCTGCAGGTGTCTCTGTCTTACTCCTTCTCTGTCTTTCTGTCCTTCTCTCAATTTCTCTTTCCTATCAAAATAATAATAACAAAAAAAATAGAAAGGAAATGGCCACCAGTAGCAGATCTGTAGTATGGGCACCAAACCCCAGAGATAACCCAGGTGACAATAAAAAAAAATTTTTTAAAGGAAAGTTTGTGTTACAGAATATTTGCTACAATATGGATGAAACTTGAGGACATTATGCTAATGAAACAAAACAATTACAAAAAGACAAATTCTACATGACTCCACTTAGACACTTCAATAAAAAATCACAGATAAAAAGTCAAATGGTGGTGCCAGGTATTGGGGAAGGGAAAGTTATTGCTTAATGGGCATAAAGTTTGTTTTTCAAGATAAAAAAAATTTTGGAGATGGATGGTAGAGATGATAGAAAAACATTATGAATTCAATCCCACTTACCTGTGTGCTAAAAGTGATTAAAGGGATAAAAGTGATTAAGGGGATAAAATGTATGGCTTCTATATATTTTTATCTTTTTTAATCTTTATTTATTCCCTGTTGTTGCCCTTGTTTTATTGTTGTAGTTATTATTGTTGTTGTTGTTGATGTCGTTGTTGTTGGATATGCAGAGAAAATTGTAGAGAGAGGGAAAGATAGACACCTGCAGACCTGCTTTACCGCCTATGAAGCGACTCCCCTGCAGGTGGGGAGCTGGAGGCTCGAACTGGGATCCTCACGCTGGTCCTTGCACTTCACACCACGTGCGCTTAACCCACTGTGCTACCACCCAACACCTGGCTTTTATATTTTACCACAATTTTAAAAAGTTGGAAAAATAAATAACTATCATAGTAAAAAAAATGTATATAGTTAGCTATGGCAAGAGGTAGATCTCTGTCTGTGTGCATTCATTGTTTTTATAATTTGAAAAAATTAAGGGGGGCCAGGCGATGGCGCATCTGGTTAAGCGCACACATTATAGTGTACAAGGACCCAGGTTTAAGCCCCTGGTCCCCACCTGTAGGGGGAAAGCCTCACAAGTGGTGAAGTAGGGCTGCAGGTGTCTCTCTTGTCTTCCTCTCCCTCTCTACCTCCCCTACTCCTCTCAATTTCTCACTATCTCTATCAATAATAAATAAATATATATGTTTTTTAATTAAGGGACAGGGACTGCACTTACACTTAACTGAGTGCAAGTGTTACCATGCACAGGGACCTGAGTTCAAGCCCATGTCCCCACCTGCACAGGGGAACCTTCACAAGCAGTAAAGCAGTGAAGCAGTGGTTCAGGTGTCTTTCTCCTTCTCTAACATACCCCCCCCCCCCAGCACTGCTCAACTCTGGTTTAATGTGGTGCAGGGATTGAACCTGGAATTTTGGAGCC
Source organism: Erinaceus europaeus (assembly GCF_950295315.1). NCBI lineage: Eukaryota > Metazoa > Chordata > Mammalia > Eulipotyphla > Erinaceidae > Erinaceus > Erinaceus europaeus. The sequence continues at coordinate 75,055,131 of NC_080172.1, read as the reverse complement.
TCAGGAATAGAAGTCTCTGCATAATGCTTATGTGATGTACTCTCTCTCCTTCTTTACCTCCCTCTCTACTCCTAATTTCTCTGTTTTATCAATAATGAAATCTATTTTAAACATAAATGTATTTTTATAAATTAAGGGAAAAGCACTAGATTATGAGTTTTGCAATTAAAAGATATGTCAGGAGTGGGACAGTAGCACAGCTGGTTAAGTGCAAGAGGTGCAAAGTGCAAGGACCCGCTGGGTAAGGATCCTGCTTCGAGCCCCCAGCTCCCCACCTGCAGGGGAGTCACTTCACCAGCGGTGAAGCAGGTCTGCAGGTGTCTTTTTCTCCCCCTCTTTGTCTTCTCCTCCTCTCTCCACTTCTCTCTGTCCTATCCAGCAACGACAGCAACAATAATAACTATAGCAATAAAACAACAAGGGAAACAAAAGGGAATAAATAAATAAATATTTTTTAAAAGGTATGTCACAGCTAAATCTCAGTTTTTTGTGTGCTTTGGGAGGAAAATACTTTAAAAATAGTGTTGGATTGGTTTTCTACTCAGTCTAAAACATAATTTGTTTTTCTTTTCCATATAGATGTATTTAGGGATTTGGGATAATCTGCCAGGTGTTGTGAAATGTCAAATGGAACAAGCACTTCATCTTGATTTTGGAACTGAATTAGAACCAAGAAAAGAAATAGTGCTATTTGATAAACCAACTAGGGGAACCACTGTACAGAAATTCAAAGAAATGGTCTACAGTCTCTTTAAAGTAAGTATAGTCATTCTCATATTAAATATGGAAAGCTGTACTCTCTTCTGGAGATTAATAGGACCTAATTTTAAATGTTAGCAATGTTGCTAGTCTCTGACCTATATCAGGAACTTCATCATGAGATAATGTGGGGGGAGCCTGTCAAGTATGTTTATTTTAGTAGTATGGAGTGACTGACAATGCACAGGTGAGAGGGAAATCCATTAAGTAAAGAGGCTATTACATGTCGTTGTACTTATGGGGTAGATGTTCTGGGACACTCTGCAGACACCAAAATCCATGAATGCTCAAGTCCCTTATATGAAATGCACAGGATTTGCATGTAATGTGTATGCATCCTTCCATATACTTCAGATTTATTCTAGACTAAAGTTCTTTTTTTTATTTATTTAAGAAAGGATTAATTAACAAAACCATAGGGTAGGAGGGGTACAATTCCACACAATTCCCACCACCCAATCTCCATTTCCCACCCCCTCCCCTGATAGCTTTCCCATTCTCTATCCCTCTGGGAGCATGGACCCAGGGTCATTGTGGGTTGCAGAAGGTAGAAGGTCTGGCTTCTGTAATTGCTTCCCCGTTGAACATAGGCGTTGACTGGTCGGTCCATACTCCCAGTCTGCCTCTTTCTTTCTCTAGTAGGGTGGGCCTCTGGGGAAGCTGAGCTCCAGGACACATTGGTGGGGTCATCAGTCTAGGGAAGCCTGGCCGGCATCCTGATGACATCTGGAACCTGGTGACTGAAAAGAGAGTTAACATACAAAGCCAAACAAATTGTTGAGCAATCATGGACCCAAAGCTTGGAATAGTGGAGAGGAAGTGTTAGGGGGGGTACTCACTGCAAACTCTAGTGTACTTCTGCTTTCAGGTATATATTTTGCAGTAGTTTACGGATACGTGTGAACATATGCTCTCTCTCACAGAAACTGGTGTATATCTAGGTTTTGGGACTTTGTTAGAAAGTGAACCACCTGAGATGAAATTAGAGTATACTATGAAAGGAAAGGTCTCACCCGAATAATGAAGTTGAAGGGTTGTCATTCCACACGTGAAGTCTCTGGACACAGTCTGAAGTGAAGCATGTTGAGGTGGCAATCGTTGTGTTGGTTAGGTTGTGATCGGCAGATGCAATATTATTTGATATGGATTGGGAGAGGCATACGGGAAAGTGGGCCCTATCCAAGGGTTCCAGGACTGGGGGAAGTAGGGGAAGGAGATGTGAGGTTCCTGCTGTAATTTGGTCAGGTCCTGCTTTTAGTTTCCCTTTCAGATCTTCTTACTCAACTTCTGTTGATGAGTGGGATCATCCCATACTCATCTTTATCTTTCTGACTTAGCTCACTTAACATAATTCCTTCTAGCTCTGTCCAAGATGGGTCAGAGAAGGTGGGTTCATTGTTCTTGATAGCTGCATAGTATTCCATTGTGTATATATACCACAGCTTTCTCAGCCACTCATCTGTTGTTGTGCACCTGGGTTGCTTCCAGGTTTTAGCTATTATGAATTGTGCTGCTATGAACATAGGAGTACACACCTCTTTTTGGTTGGGTGTTATGGAGTCCTTGGGGTATAACCCCAGGAGAGGAATTACTGGATCATATGGAAGGTCCATGTCTAGCCTTCTGAGAGTTTTCCAGACTGCTCTCCACAGAGGCTGGACCAATTTACATTCCCACCAGCAATGTAAAAGTGTTTCTCTGTCCCCACAACCTCTCTAGCATTTGTTGCTGCTGTCCTTTTTGATGTATGCCATTCTTACAGGAGTGAGGTGGTATCTTAGTGTTGTCTTAATTTGCATTTCTCTGACAATCAGTGACCTAGAGCAGTTTTTCATATGTTTTGTTAGCCTTTTGGATCTCCTCTGTAGTGAATGTTTTGTTCATATCCTCTGCCCATTTTTGGATGGGGTCATTTGCTTTTGTGCTAAGTTTGCTGAGCTCTTTGTATATTTTGGTGATTAGTTTCTTGTCTGATGTTTGGCATGTGAAGATCTTCTCCCATTCTGTGAGGGGTCTCTCTGTTTGTTTGATAGTTTCTTTGGATGTGCAGAAGCTTTTCAATTTGATGTAGTCCCATTGGTTTGTTTCTGCTTTAGTCTTCCTTGCAATTGGGTAGACTAAAGTTCTAATACAATACAAATATGGTATCAGGTTGTTACACTGTACTGTTTACAAAACAATGACAAGGAGGGAGTGTGTATGTTCAGTATATATATGATCACTGTAGGCCTAACTAAACTGTTCATGCATAGTTATTAAAGATTTATTTAGTGACCTGAGAAATGGTGCAGCATGATGTTCAAAGAAGTGATGGGCATGAGGCATGAGGTTCTGAGTTGAATCTCCAACATTATCATATGTGCTAGAGGGATACTCTGTTTTTTTTTTCTCCCCTCCATAATAAATTAAATAAATCTTTAAGATAGATATTTATTGGGCTATTTGATAACATGCTGCATTGCCATGTGTTGCAACACAGGGTCAAACCTGGCCCCCACTGCACTGAAGATTTGGTGCTGTGGTCTCTTTCATTCTTTGTATCTCTGCTTTCTCAGTCTCTATACATGTTTTTATATAGTTAAAAGAGAAAATAGGAGAGCCAGAGTATCATTCTGGCTTATGCAAAAGCAAGGATTAAATTTGAAATCTCAATCTTGAGAGTACAGTACTTAATCCTCTGTGCCGTCTCCTAGGATATATCATCTATTTTTGATCTACAGTTGACTGAATACATCTATATGGAATCTACAGACACCAAGGGCTGGCTATAGGCTGACATTATGAATAATACGATTTTTAAAAATATTACTAGAGACAAAAATTGGGAGAGAAAGAGGGGGTAGAGAGAAAGAGACAGAGAGACACCTGCAGCCCTGCTTCACACTTGTGACACTTTCCTCCTACAAGTGAGGACTCACTTTTCCCCCCTACAAAGAGCTTGAACCCAGGTCCTTTCACACTGTAATGTGTGCGCTTAACCAGATGTGCCACTCCTGACCCCTAATAATATACAATTTTAAAGAGATATTGTTAAGGTCCTAGGCTCTATCCCCAGCAACACCATAAACCAGAGCTGAGCAGTGTTCTTGTCTCTAAGTAAATAAATACTAAAATAACTTAATGCTTAACTAAAATAACTTAATAACTGGTTGAAAATTTTTTTAATTTAAAGAAATACACGGTAGCGCAGCAGGTTAAGCGCAATGGTGCGAAGTGCAGGGACCAGCGTAAGTATCCTGGTTCAAGCCCCCGGCTCCCCACCTGCAGGGGAGTCACTTCACAAGCGGTGAAGCAGGTCTGCAGGTGTCTATCTCTCTCCCCCTCTCTGTCTTGCCCTCTTCTCTCCATTTCTCTGTCCTATCCAACAACAACATCAATAACAATGATAACTACAACAATAAAAAATGGGCAACAAAATGGAAAAATAAATATTTAAAAAAATTTTTAAATACTCAAAAATTTACTTGATGTATCAAAAGATGAAAGTCTAATAATTTTGGGATCCCTTTTAATCTTTTATTTTTGTATGTGTTTTTTTAAAATATTAATTTTTATCTGGTAGGACAGAGAGAAGTTGAGAGGGGAGAAGGGAAGTAGGAAGAGAGACACCTGCAACACTGCTTTATCACTCAGGAAGCTTCCTCCTACAGGTGAGGACTAGGGGCTTGAACCCATGTCCTTGTGTATGATAATGAGTGCAGTCCTTCCAGGGTTATCACTGGGACTTGGTGCCTGCACTATGAATCCATTACTCCTGGTGGCCATTTTTTTTCCATTTTGTTGGACAGGACAGAAATTAAGAGGGGAAGGAGAAAGACACCTGCAGACCTATTTCATCACTTGTGAAGCTTACTCCCTGCAGGTGGGGAGCAGGGGCTTGAACCCAGATCCTTGCACTTAGTACTATGTGTGCTTAACCAGGTGCACCACCAGCTGGTCCATGACCCCAGTGGTTTTGAACATGAGCATATTATGTAAGTATTGGGTTGCTGGAAAAGTCACGATGCATTTGTGCATAGATAGAAAAATGTCATGACTTTTCCAACAACTCAATAAACACATGATTAAGACAAAGATTGACTGCTTTCTTGGCTAACTGTATCCACAGGGTGTATCCACAGGGTCTAAATGGCATACAGACTGGCTGGCCACTTTTTAGAGTATTATTAACACATGGGTACATGTGGACATACATGAGAAGAACAAGCACATTATCCAGGGACATGCAGTGCCAGAGATCAAACTCAGACTTTAAGCTTACAAGTTCTGTACTTTACTACAGCAAGGGTGACTTTTTTTTTTTTTACCAGCTTTTTGTTGGTGCAGGGAATTGAACTTGGGGTTTTGGAACCTCAGGCATGAGATTCTTTTTGCATAATCATTATGCTATCTATCCCTGCCCAGGGTGACCTTTTTTTTTTTAATTAATTTTTTATTTTTGAGAGAGATGCAGAGAGAAACACACAGAAATACCAGAGCACTGCTCAGCTCTGGCTTGTGGTGCGGGGGATTGAACCTGGGACTTAGGAGCCTCAGGCATGAGAGTCTGTTTGCATAACCATTATGCTGTCTCCCCCACCTGAAGAACCATTTCTTTTTTTTTTTTGACACCTGGAGACCTGCTTCACCGCCTGTGAAGCGACTCCCCTGCAGGTGCGGAGCTTGAACCAAGATCCTTACACCAGTCCTTGCGCTTTGCACCACATGCGCTTAACCACTGCGCTACCATTCGACTCCCCCAGTTGACCATTTCACAATAAACAGATAGCAAAGTGGGTTTTACTACAATTACATAAAATAGTTGGTATCACTTGGTAAACATCATATTCATATATGATAAATTCCTTTACAGGGGCCCATAGATTAGTAGTAATGACAATACTTCCCATCAAAGAAATTGGTATCTTCTGTATTTTTTTCATTCCTGCTGTATAGTTAAAACAAATTCTTACCTTTACAGGCAAAGTTGGGTGATCAAGGAAATCTCTCTGAACTAGTTAATCTCATCTTAACAGTGGCTGATGGAGACAAAGATGGCCAGGTTTCCCTGGGAGAAGCAAAATCAGCGTGGGCCCTTCTTCAATTAAATGAATTTCTTCTCATGGTAATTCTTCAAGATAAAGAACATACCCCCAAATTAATGGGGTTCTGTGGTGATCTCTATGTGATGGAAAGTGTTGAATATACCTCTTTGTATGGAATCAGCCTTCCATGGGTCATTGAACTTTTTATCCCCTCTGGGTTCCGACGAAGCATGGATCAGTTGTTCACACCATCGTGGCCTAGAAAGGCTAAAATAGCCATTGGACTTCTAGAATTTGTGGAAGATGTTTTCCATGGCCCCTATGGAAACTTCCTCATGTGTGATACCAGTGCCAAAAATCTAGGCTATAATGATAAATATGACCTAAAAATGGTAGACATGAAGAAAATTGTACCAGAGACAAACCTGAAAGAACTTATAAAGGATCGGCACTGTGAGTCTGACTTGGACTGTGTCTATGGCACGGATTGTCGAACTAGCTGTGATCAGAGTACAATGAAGTGTACTTCAGAAGTTATCCAACCCAACTTAGCAAAAGCCTGTCAGCTGCTCAAAGACTATCTACTGCGTGGTGCTCCAAGTGAAATTCGTGAAGAATTAGAAAAGCAGCTTTATTCTTGTATTGCTCTCAAGGTCACAGCAAATCAAATGGAAATGGAACATTCTTTGATACTAAATAATCTAAAAACATTACTGTGGAAAAAAATTTCCTACACAAATGACTCTTAACTCATTTGGCCATTATAGGAGTCTTACCACTTCTAAAGTTTTGAGTATTTAATGAATGGCTTCTGATTCAAATCCCTGCAGTAACTTTAACTTGGACCTAAGAAGCCATCATCTTGAAATACATGTTGACTGCTGAAGTAATGGCAGGAGGTATAGATTTAAGAATTAACAGGTTCAAACATTTCATTCTGGCCCTTAGATGTCCCCTTTCATTCCCCAACACATTTCACTGTGTAACTATTTTGACTTGACTTAAAAATTAATGCTGTGAAAACCCTCATTCCATAAACAGTGAGAGTTATTTTGTAACTTTGTTAGCCAAAATACCACTGCTGGAAACATTGTTTGAAGCTGCTGTTAAAATTTACTAATGTCTTAGCATGGTAAAGTTTGCACATTAACAGAAATTAAGATTACAAAGGTAAATTAAAAATTACTCCTTTATAAACAAATGTTAGGTTGACAGCATGATTCATTGTAGTACAGACTTAAAAACACATTGTAACTCATTGTAGACATCAAATCTAAATAAATCCTAGACATCAAATGTTACTTCAGCATACTGAGCAGCTTTGTCACTGGGGCTTTACTGCTCCAGGCCACCTCTTTACCCCCACCTCCCACTAAAGCAAAGTTTGTGTGGTGGGGCCATGCTTGACAGAGCAAGCAATTAATTATTTGAGGATGTTACTAAAACCCTTGAAATTCAAAACCCACCAGGAACTGATCAACTTGGTCATATAGAACTGCCTATTTTAGTAAATATGAAAATATATGAGCTATTAAGAATCATCCTACATTTCAAGTCTTAATATCAACATTTCAAGTTAACGAGCTAAATCCTTCAAAATCCAACATCTTCAAGACACAGACCTAATTCAAATTAACGTAAATTAGAAGGGGAATTGGGTGGTAGCACAACAGGTTAAGCGCAGGTGGTGCAAAGCACAAGGACTGGTGGCTGGTGGCGTTAAGGATCCAGGTTTGAGCCCTGGCTCCCCACCTGCAGGGGAGTCACTTCACAAGTGAAGCAGGCCTGCAGGTGTCTTTCTCTCCCCCCTCACTCCTCTCTCCATTTCTCTGTCCTATCCAACAATACATAGGCAACAAAAAGGAACATTTTTAAAAAGGGGGGTAAATAGGATATATTCAGTATTAATTTCCCATCCTCATAGTATTTCCTATTTGGCCAAAGGGCTATTTTAGGCATGTATTTTTTTAACACTATCTTCTTACTGCTCAGCTGTGGCTTATGGTGGTGCTGGGGATTGAACCAGAACTTTAGGCATCGAGTCTTTTGTATAACCAGTTATTTCCCCAACTCTAAATACCTTTTCTCATGTAAACATATTTGCTCCTTTCATGTTACTTTGGAAGTAGTTTGTAATTTCAATAGCACCTAACAATACTTTTGTAGACCCCACTGTATTTCACCTCACAAGCTTCACCTCAAGTTATAGGGCCTTCATTCAGCATTTTTAAAACATTATTGGATAGGCAGGCACCTGTAGCCCTGCTTCACCTGTTTTCCTCCTGCAGTTGGTACCATGGGCTTGAATCCAGGTCTTGTGCACTGTGAGTGCTTAACCAGGTGTGCCACACCTGGCCCCTCATTTTTTTAACTTGTGTATTTCACCAGTACTTTCCCCTCTAAATGGGTTGACAACTTCCTAGTGGACAGTTGGCTCTCCAATTTCCAGCAAGTTACATAACAGAACTGCAGGAAAAGCTGGTCAGTAAGAACAGACCAAGCAGCAGGTATGAATTTGGGAGTCAACATGGTCAGACCTTTGCTGGATAAGGCTACTCTTTCTTCTTGTGTGTGTGATGCCTAGGCTATTTCTAGTTTATTAATCAAGAGCTTTACACAAATCACTTCATCAATAAGTTTATTGTCTTTATCTCAAGTTTCCATAAAAAATCATGGTTTGGTTTTAGCTCTCAGCAGCCCGTTCCTGAGCTCTGAGGAAGCTTGCCTTCTTCTGAGCTACCCTATCTTTCTTCTGGGCAAGGGACATCTTGGGACGGTTCCACCTATAAATACAAAAGAAAGGGAATGTAGTTGAATTGTAGCTAAAAGCAATGTAACATTTAATTTATAAAGACATAGAGATCAAATATTCCAAGTTCTATAATATATGCCCTTGTTAGTATCTAGCTACTCATCAAGCCTCATTCTCTATTTCAAAGATCATAATGTGAAAACTTATCAAAGTAAATTGCTGTTAGAGTATAAATGCAGTTAACTGACAGTTACTGTACTAGGATAGAATAGGCCACCTCAGTAGCTTCTGAGACGAATACATTTCTATCACCACAATTACTTTAGCAAACCTGGTTCCCCTCACTTCTGCAACTTCATGCAGAGTTAGTGATCGAGTTTGCACTTCATTAAGTTTGAGTTGACATGTAACAAGGTACTACACTACTGCGTGGAGGTGGTACAGTGGATTAAGAGCTGAATCCTCAAACATAGCTCATCATGTCAGTAATGCTCTGGTTTTCTCCCCTCAACATTCTGTCTTTCCCCAGAGCACTGCTCAACTCTGGTTTAGAGCCTGGGGCTTTGGAGCCTCGGGCCTGAGCTCTTTGCATACTATTATGTTATCTACTCTCTTCCCTCACAAACAAATCTTAAGAGAGAAAAAAAAAAGGCATAAACCCCGCAACAGTAAAACATATACCTCTTCTTTTTAACTTCTTTCTTGGGCTTCTTTTCATAGACTGGATTCTCTCGTATAGCAGTATGAGCTTTCTTATACATCTCCTCCATCTGAAACAAAGCACAGCAAACAGTACGTGGTTTCATTTCACATGCCCTAAACATCAATTACTGCATGTACTACTTGCTCTACTTTGTCTTTTCAAGTCAGATTTCCAAAATAAGCTGAACTAGTTTTATCTGGTGATTTATATTCTTCCACTCAAATGAAGATAAATGTCAATACAAAGCATTTATGGGGTCTACAAGCAGCTGCCTTAGTTTTCTCCCAAATTCCTACAGATAAGACATTTTCTGCTTATGTAAGTATTTCAAGGCTACACTCAGTATTACACACTAGAAACCTGATACTATTAAAATGTTTACCATGTCTGGAGTCACACTGTTCTTGATATATTGAGAGAACTGTTTCTTGTAAGCGTCCTCATCTTCTTCCATTAGGTAACGCATATAGTCTGCAACATTCTGGCCCATGATGTGCTTCCGATGAACTTCTGCATTGAATTCTTTACTTTCTGAATCATAGCCAGGAAATCGTTTGGTACTGAAAATCAATTTTTTTTCACATTTTAGTGTACTGACTGGAATTAGTTCACTAGCAGTTTTTTTTTCCTCTAGCTGCCATCAGTCCCGTCTTGAAACAATGAATTGCATCATAATGCAACCAAAGGACCAACTACTGAATGCTCAGTTAGTGGGATATCATCACTCGGCAGCTAATGTGATTTCCAGAATAGAAAAGTCCATGCACGTTGTCTGGGAGGTGTCTCAGTGGATAAAGCATTGGACTCTCAAGGATGAGCTCCGAGTTCAGTCCCCAGCAGTACATGTAACCAGAGTTATGTCTGGTTCCTTCTCTCTTCAATCGTTTTCAGTAAATAAAAATCACCTTTAAAAATCACTAAATGGGAAGCCAGGCAATGACACACTTGGCAGAGCACACGTCACCATGTGTGTGTTCCAAGTCCATAGCCCCCACCTGCAGGGCAAGGCATGCTGCAGGCATTTCCCTCTATCAGGAAAGGGGAAAATGTTTTCTGCTGCTAGTCAGGAACTTGCAAGTGCTCTCCTACCCAAATTATAAAAGTTTCAATTAGACTTACTGTAGGGGGGAAGGTAGTAAGAGACAGAAACAAATTAGGGTCACACTGTCATTAAAATAAGCTCAAAAAACAACATACATTTAACATTTACTCAACCTACTAAACCCATTTAGCCTCCAAGGGGCTACAATCTCAATTTAAGTTAAAAATTTAGAAACCTGTTGCAAAACCATTTCAATCCTCAAACTTTATTAGACAGAGCAATGCTTAATAGTTTTATGTTCTGTATAATTATATAGCAAATACCATCACACAAATGATTCAAGTAATCTCCAAGGTAATTGACCCAGTAATCTCCTGCCAAACAAATTAGTACAGGCAAGTATTGGTAGTCCAGGCAAAAGGCCTGAACCTGAAAACCATTACCTGTGAGGGATAGACAAACCTCCGTCTACAGCTCCCTTCAGGGCCCCAAAAACTTTATTTCCAGTGGTTGTTCTGGCAAGCCCTGCATCTAAGTAGCAAGTGAAGGCACCGGGCTGACCATCAATGCTTTCTACATTGTATTCATCTCCAGTCACCTCGACTTGGCCTTCATAGATCTTGTCCATGCCAAACCTATTGAGAAGCTATGAACAAAGATTTCAATGTAAGCAGCTATGAATATATTCAAACATTTAATACAAAGTATTTTCTTCCTATGTAATTGTAAAATTTTGCCACCAAGATTACTGCGATGGTTCAGTTCCTATACGACAAATCTACCACTTCCAGCAGTCCTTTTATTACAGCTTCTGAATCTGCCACAAGCCTATATTATGTAGCCATCAACTACAATGTATAGTATCTGAATTTGATAGGAGTATTTACCCAAAGGAGAAAATCCCCATATTTGACTAAAGTAATACAACCAAAGTGTTATAGAAGCTATTTAAAATGATGGCTAAGACCATAAAAAGTTATTCAGTTTGTCTTGTGTACAGGTACCTGTATCATGATTTCCCTTTATTGCTTCTCTTAAAAACATTAATGTGCACCTCTCCTCTGCTAATACACACCATCTAGCTATGGCTTCAGCTTATCAGTGCTTTGCCATGCTATTCTCCCACTCATTGGCAATGTTCAATTCCCCCAAAACATGTTCATAACCAGTTAAATGACACACACTAAACAGCATTAGCTATACCAAAGGTCAGTAATAGAAACAAGACCATCACATTTACTTCTCCCTTCTATTCCATGAAGTGCTACCACCTACAGGCAAAGCTAGCTAAAACTCTACCGATGCCTGACCCCTATCAAAGTTTCAGGCATAGCCTGTCAATGCAATCAATCACTCAACTGATTCCTAAGATCTGGATTAGAGTGAATGTTATGTATGCAGGTGGTCACTAGTCAAAAATAATCTGTTTCTCCCTTTCTCACTCCCTTCTCAAAACCCCACGAGAAATGGAGCACAGACACTCGGCCCCAGTAGCAGCAAAATAATAATCATCCTATTGGTCTAACAAATAGACCAGAAAACAGAAAATCGTACAAATTCTTAGAAAACATACTGCATCTCAAACTTCCTATCTATAAAGTAATCTTCCCTGATGATGTCCTTATAAGCAAGCCAAGAGGCAGCAGGCATTCCCCCTAAAGTTAAAGCTGAGGTTCCTATATATATATATATATATATATATATATATATATATATATATATATTTTTTTTACCAGAGCACTGTTTAGCTCTGGCTTATGGTGATGCAGGGGATTGAACCTGGGAGCCTCAGGCCTGAGAGTCTATTTGCATAACCATGACGCTATCTACCCTCTGCCCAAAGCTGAGGTTTCCTATCCAAGTCCAAATCATCTTGCAAACAACTATAAGCCGAGTTATTCCCAATATACACAGTAATCATACACATACCCTGCGGGCCAGCAGCAGACCAGTACAATATGCAGCAGCATAATTTGTCAGGCCAACCTTCACACCATACTTTGGGAGTTCATGGGCATAAGCTGCACAAACTATCATGTCTCCTTCAATTCGGGCATAAGCAATCTAGAAGAGAAAAAACAGATTAGTGTCATCTGCATGGGGGGTGGCAGCTTTATCTGACATATTTTCATAGTGAACCGCATCATGACTTTTCCAACAACCCAATAGATGTGCAGTAAAATTAATCATTTACTATAGTATTTACACCTGGTATAAATAGTACAGCTTATGACCCCCACTAAAGATGTCTATGAAACTGTAAATACATTTGGTTAAATCAATGCTGAAACTACCACATATGCACTTGAGTAAAACATATTGTAGTTCCACACTTCTAAAAAGACCTAGCTGAGAAGACAGCTAGTGAGCAGCACTCTGAAAATCACATTATCTAGGCTTAATGCCCCAGGTACCTACTATTTAGTTACCTGCACTTAAGAGATTACCTTCGTATCACGAAACTGGTTTTAAACAAGACTAGTTTGTCAACAACAAAACATATTAGGTGATCAAGCAAGTAAGTGTGCCTGCCTCACAAAGGTTCAGTCAATCTCAACCGAAAATTTCTACTTTAAAAGCCAGGTCTTTTGCCTCTCAGCAGTGGCACAGTAACAGAGCTTTGAACTTCAAAGCAGGAGATAGCAAGTTCAATTCCTTGCAGCACATGTCAAGACTGTTGCTCTCTCCCTCATCTCAAATAAAAATGAATGGAACCTAGACCACCATCATAAATTGGAGCTTAAATAAAAAAGTGAATGAATTGTATTAATGCAGGTCTAGATAGCCAAACCTTCAAAGTACTTACTAGACTCCAACTTCAAACCCTCTAAAAGGAAAATAGTCAAATGTTTTTGAAATATCAGGTTTTGGCTACAAGCAATTTGCAGTGAATTAAAAGGGCCCCTGACTTCCCATCCATAGTTTGTGTCTAGAACACAACTTACCTGACAAATGATGTCTCTGTTGGTTACTCGAACTATCATCCTGTATTTGGGCGTGTTGTACTTATTCTTATCCTGAATCACCAAGCGTTTCCGAGCATAGTAATCAGTCTTGCCCTCTGAAAAGGAAAAAGTTTTTACATCTTTTCCACAGCCAAGTAGATTCTCTCAATTTGTCAATATGGAAAACTGACCATACCTCGCCGTCTTCTAAATTTCACTTGGTACCTCTTGAAGTAGGCCTTATTTTTGACAACTTTAACAAACCCCTTTAAGAAAAAAATAACTCTATTAGAACTCTGATAAATGCTTTAGTTTATGATACTTTATCGACATTCAGATTAACAAAGTTAACACTCCAACTTGAAAAATGAATTCACACAACTGTCAGTTTTGCAAAGTCTAGTGTCTCAAACCATCTAGAGAGGCTACTTTTCCATTTTGTCAACTTCATGAAATAACAATGAAAATCAATCGGGGGGGGGGGGGTTGGAGGCAAAAATGCCGGAAACCAGACATAAATCAAATCTGGACCAGAGCTCACTTTCTGTACTCCCCACTCCCTTCCCCGCATCAACCAGCACTAACCTTCGTGCTTTAACTTTTTATAAAAAGGTTCAACTCAAGACATCTTGACAGCCTGTTCAGAACTCTTAATTCTCACTTGAAAAACCCAAATTCCCATTCCCCTCACCTTTACACGAAGTCCAAGTTATGTGCCACAAACCTCAGCATGTTACTCCCAATAATAATAATAAAAAAAAAAAGGATCGTCTCCCACCAACCAAGCAAACAAGCCTCCACACCCGAATCATTAAAACCCGGGTGCGAGACAGGAAGAGGGTCTCCGACTAAACGGGCCGGCACACACCTTCCGAGGGCTGCCTGCTCTGACTTAAAATCCTCTGATGAGGCCCAACCACACAGGGTTTCTGAAGGGCCCGGCAACCATGAGGCTCCCTTGGAAAACTCACGAAGCGGCCAGCAGTGGAGCCGGGTCTGAGCACTTCTTCATTCAGGCGTCCCCACCATCAGTGCAGCAGCTGCAGCCAGCAGGATGCACCAACCCCTCACATGACCCAGCTAGACCACCTGGGTGAGCTTAAATCCACCCAGACCCCCGATCCGCCACCCCAGCTCTTGCTCCTCTTCGTCAACCCCTCCCCCCTTAAGTTTCCGCGCCGGACGGCAGCCATTAAAGGCGGCCACGCTGGGAGCGGCAGCCCGACTTTGGCAGAAGCTGCTGCAATCTAATGCCATCCGATCCCTGGGCCCCGTGAGATCGGGTCTAGGCTAGTGCTCTGACAAGCAGACACAATACATATGCACCCGAAAGCCTTAGCTCGAGATATCCACTCACCATTCTGCGGAAAAGAAACCCGCGTCCGCGGCTCGGCACAAACCTGCAGGCCCAGCTGCGCTCAGGGGGGGGAAAAGACCGGAACTCCGGCGCAGGCGCAGTATGTAGCGCCGATGATTACGTGAGCGGCGTGTGCAAGAGAGAATGCGCCGACCATCTGGCGTGCGACGTGCTGCCACCTACTGGTGGGAAGACAGATGTCGGACTTCTCCCTTCAATAGCTCCCCAGGTTCCTGATTGATGATCTGACAGGTATGGGCAGCCAACAGTAGCAGGCTTGATTTAGGAGGTTTTCCGTGTTTACAATGATAGAAAGTTTTTTGTTTTTTTCATAACAAACTCACTACTTTTGGAAGCAAGAGGGAAAGTTTGAAAGTTAAATAGAATGAATTTGCTCTGTAGACCATTTACCCCTTTACAACTCACCATCTACTATCATTCTGGAAAAGTGTGAAGATTCTCCCCCACCCCCCTACCACCACTTCAAGCCTTGCCTCTGTTCTCCAACTTAAGTCAAGGGAATCTGCTGCCTACCCTCCTGCACTTTTAAAAAAATTTTTTTTACATTTATTTATTTTCCCTTTTGTTGTCCTTGGTTCTTTTTATTGATGTTGTAGTTATTATTGTTGTTGTTATTGATGTCGTCCTTGTTAAATAGGACAGAGAGAAATGGAGAGAGGAGGGGAAGACAGAGAAGGGGAGAGAAAGACAGACACCTGCAGACCTGCTTCACCACCTGTGAAGCGACTCCCCTGCAGGTGGGGAGCCGGGGGCTATAACCCGGGTCCTCATACCCATCCTTGCTTTGCGCCACGCCTCCTGCACTTTTGTGAAGGTCTGAGCTCACTCTAGACTGTTAACTCCCCCGGGGGTGAGCCCAGCTGTTAGATGTACTTTGAATCTCCAGCACTTTGCACGGTGCCCACATTAAATGTTCAGTATTTTTTAAAAATATATTTTTATCTTTATTTGTTGAGTAGAGACAGCCAGAAATTAAACAGGAAGAGGATGATAGAGAGGGAGAGAGACAGAAAGATACCTGCAACATTGCTTCACCACTCTCAAACCTTTCCCCCTGCATGTAGGGGTTGGGGGCTAGAACCCTGGTCCTTGTACATTGTAGCATGTGCGCTTATCCAAGTGCACCACCACTCGGCCCCAATGTTCAGTATTTATCAGAACTACCTACTTACTGATCTCTCCTTCCCGCCTCTTTTTACTGCCATCATCTCCCTCGACCTCTGAGTGTTGCCTTCAGCCCTTTTTAAAATTTGCTTGAGAGAGAGATTCCACAACACCACTCCACCCTCTGGAGAGCTTATCTTGATACCATCAACTCAGATCCTTGCAGCATGGTCAAGACCAAGCCCAGCCAGCTAAACTACCTACCATTCCTCCTCCTTCTGCATTGAAATTTTTACCTCAGTCTTTAATCTGGTATCAAAGACAGCAGGAAATAAATCCTGTTTTGCCTAGTAAACAGGAATTCAATGTCTTCACCAGAAAAGGAAAACAAATTACCAGCTCTGCAGTTCAAAACAGTCCCTTTCAAGCAATAACAGAAGGCAGACCTTCCACCTTCTGCACCCCGTAGTGACCCTGGGTCCATACTCCCAGAGGGTTAAAGAATAGGAAAGCTACCAGGGGAGGGGATGGTTTCTGGAGTTCTGGTGGTGGGAATTGTATGGAGCTGTACCCCTCTTATCTTATGTTTTTTGTCAGTGTTTCCTTTTTATAAATAAATTTTTTATAAATAATTTTTTTTAATTAAAAAGAAAACAGTCCCTTTCTCAGAATGAATTTTAGCTCTATCCACTTTGTCCAGTGATTTGAGACTGCTCTTGGGAGATGGGTGTGAGTTTTATCTAGCATGAAAAATTCAGCATGTAAACTGCTTGGTGTTAGAACAGGAAGAAGGGTCTCCCAAGCAAGATGACAAGGTTAAGTGGCTCCAAATAATTGCCACTAAACTAAAACAGAATTATTAGCTTTGGTTTCAGATTTGTAACTCCATATATAACAGAGGGAAATGTACATTGATTCTGTGATGATTAGTGTCCATAATACCCACAATGAGAAATGTTGAAACACTCTTCAAAAGCAACTGTGATTCACTCTGTTGAGCAACTTTTTTTTTATGTTTTAATTTTTTGCCCTTGTTTTTTTTTTCTTTTTTTTCTTTTTTTTTCGTTCTTTTCTTCTTTCTTTTTTTCTTCTTTTTTTATTGGGGAATTAATGTCTTACATTCAACAATAAGTACAATAGTTTGTACATGCATAACATTCCCCAGTTTCCCATATAACAATACAACCCCCACTAGGTCCTCGGAATCCTTCTTGGACCTGTATTCTCCCCACCCACCCACCCCAGCGTCTTTTACTTTGGTGCCATATATTGAGCAACTTTTGAAAGTAGAAGCACAAGCCAATCCCCAGAGCCAACACTGGTGGCAATAAATAAATAAATAAATAAGAACACCAGAAAGGAAAAAACCACTTGGAAATAAACCCAACCCTAGTTTTGCATGTTTATGGGCACAAGTATGTATAAAGTATGTATGAATGTACCATTCATCTTAACACTCAGAAGTTGTGAAGCAAGTTAAACCATCTTTGAATTAAGTTTTTTATCCCTTTTCCTACTTCTGATTATGTAATTTTTTTCCTTGTGCAATGTCAGGGATCAACCCAGGAACCTCATGCTTGAAATCTCATGGTTTATGGTGATGCAGGGGACTAAACCTGGGACCTCAGAGCCTCAGGCATGAAAGTATATTTGCATAACCATCCTCTAATCTGCTCCTTTTCTTTTTTTAAGATTTTTTTAAAGATTTTATTTATTTTATTAATGAGAAAGAAAGGAGGAGAGCGAGGAAGAGCCAGACATCACTCTGGTACATGTGCTGCCAGGGATTGAACTCAGGACCTCATACTTGAGAGTATAGTTCCTTAACCACTGCGCCACCTCCCGGACCACAAGATTTATTTATTTATAAACATGAGAGAGAGAAGAAGGGCAGAGGGAAGGGGAGAGGGAGAAGGAGAGTGATAGAAAGAAACACCAAAGAATCACTCTGGCACATGCAATACCAGGGATCAAACTGGGAACCTCTTGACTGAGAGTTCAGCACTTTAACCATACCTCCTGGGCCACTTTACGAAATAAATCTTAGTTATAGTAAAATTTCAAATATTTGTACCTAGCCTCCTGCATGGCCATAGCTGGGGATTTACAGCTACTCACTTTCTTTTTTTTTATTTTTTATTTATAAAAAGGAGACATTGACAAAACCATAAGATAAGATGGGTAAAGGGAGTGGCACAAAGCACAAGGACTGGCGGAAGGATCCCTGCAGGTCTGCAGGTGAAGCAGGTCTGCAGGTGTCTATCTTTCTCTCCCTCTTTCCATCTTCCCCTCCTTTCTCCATTTCTCTCTGTCCTATCCAACAACAACAACAACAATAATAACTACAACAATAAAACAAGGGTAAGAAAAGGAAATAAATACATAAATAAAAATTAAAAAAAAAAGATAAGAGGGGTACAACTTCGCACAATTCCCACCACCAGAATTCTGTATCCCATCCCTTCCCCTGATAGCTTTCCTATTCTTTAACCCTCTGAGATTATGGACCCAAGGTCATTGTGGGAGGCAGAAGGTTGAAGGTCTGGCTTCTGTAATTGCTTCCCTGCTGAACATGGGCCAATCAATACTCCCAGCCTGTCTCTCTCTTTCCCTAGTGGGGAAGAGCTCTGGGGAAGCAGAGCTCCAAGACACATTGGTGAGGTTGTCTGTCCAGGGAAGTCTGGTCGGCATCATGCTAGCATCTGGAACCTGGTGGCTGAAAAGAGAATTAACATACAAAGCCAAACAAATTGTTGGCCAATCATGGACCTAAGGGCTGGAATAGTGCAGATGAAGAGTTGGGGGGGGGGGTCCTCCATTTTATAAATAGCTAGTAGGCATATTTTAGTTATATTCCAAAGGGCCTGTAGCTATACTAGGTTTTTTTATTTTTTTTTTTTTCTATTTTCTTTTTCCCCTGAGCCTGAAATCTGATATGCCAGTGGATCCAAGTTATTGTGTGTGGGGGGGTGTCATCGCGGGGGGGAAAAAAGGACCAGAAAGCTGGATCAGGGAAGAGAGTAGCTCCCTAATATGGGAAAGGGGTATAAATATTGTTGACTGTAAACCCCATCGATTTGATGTGATCTGGGGCCCATAATCAGCTTAGGAGCCTATGTGACCTCTGCATCCTTGTAGATCTGAGCTCACATTCTGTGGTCATGAGTAGGAACATTCCAAGCTGCCCCAATTTCAGGACCCATCTTCCTCAGGTGTAGCATACAGTATGTTGTCCATCCTCTGAAGGGAGGATGGAATATTCTCTACCATTGTTGATCCAGGTTGAGGGCAAGGTCCTATGGAGCCCCACAAAGGGGTCTATTTTGTTGTTCCTGATAGAAATGACCTGTAACAATGGAGAGAGGGATTTATTCGAGGTCTAGGCCCATCATGTCTGTTTGGGAATCTCAGGACTCTCCAAATGGGGCCCTAGCTGATGGGGTGGCCTGATAGTGACTAAAGAGTCATTCTTAAAGTATGCCAGTCTCTTGCCCTTATTCAGCTGGCTACACATGTACCAGAATGATGTCTGGTTCTTTCTCTCTCTCCTATCTTTCTCATTAATAAATAAATAAAATCTTTTAAAAAAATTTTAAAAGAAAGTACTTTTGTACCATTCAGTTTATTTATTTTATAACCATGGTTATTGCTGGTGCATGGTGCCTGCACGAGAAATCTATGGCTCCCAGATACCTTTTTATTTATTTATTTATTTATTTATTTAATTTACTTACTTGACAAGACAGGGAGAAATTGAGAGAGGTGGGTGGGGAGATAGAGAAGGAAAGAGAGGGGGTAGATAACATAATGGTTATGCAAAGAGACGCTCATGCCTGAGGCTCCAAAGTCCCAGGCTCAGTCCCCTGCACCACCATAAATCAGAGCTGAGCATTGTTGTGGTTAAAATAAAAAGAAATAAAAGAAACAAACAAACAAAAATAAAAGAGAGAGAAAAACCAGGAGAAGGAAAGTGAAAGACACTTGCAGACCTCCTTCACCACTTGTGAAGTGTACCCCTGCAGGTGGGGAGCAGGGGCTCAAACCCTAGACCTTGAGCATGGTGATACGTGCTGTTAACTGGGGCACCGCTGCCAGCCCTCCATGCCATTCCACTTAAAATGGAACATTTTATCACTCTCTATTTTCTGTATCCAGATTTTTCTCTTTTTATTTTTACTTTTTGTTATCTTTATTTATTTATTGGATAGAAACAGCCAGAAATCAAGAGGGAAGAGGGTGATAAAGAGGGAGAGAGAGAGACACCTGCAGACCTGCTTCACCACTCACGAAGCATTTCCCCCTGCAGGTAGGGACAGGGGCTCGAACTCGAGTCCTTGCACATTGTAACATGTGTGCTCAGCCACCTATTCTGCTTTTTCTCCATGTAACACTTTTGTTTGCAGTGCCAGAACCTCATGCTTATTTTATTCCATTGGTTTGGGGCAGAATTATATATATATAATTTTTTTAAAAAACTATATATATATATGTTATTTTTTAAAAGATTTTATTTATTTATTTATTTTAATAAGAAAGATATGAGGAGAGAGAGAAAGAGCCAGACATCGCTCTGGTACATGTGCTGCCAGGGATTGAACTCAGAACCTCATGCTTGAGAGTCTAGTTTCTTAGCCACTGCACCACCTCCTGGACCACATATATGTTATTTATTTATTTATTTATTTATTTAATTTTTATTTTTTATTTAAGAAAGGATTAATTACCAAAACCATAGGGTAGGAGGGGTACAACTCCACACAATTCCCACCGCCCAATCTCCATATCCCACCCCCTCCCCCAATAGCTTTCCCATTCTCTATCCCTCTGGGAGCACATATATGTTATTTAAAAAAAAAAAACTATTTATTTATGAGAAAGATAGGAGGAGAGAGAAAGAACCAGACATCACTCTGGTACATGTGCTGCTGGGGATCAAACTCAGGACCTCATGCTTGAGAGTCCAAAGCTTTATCACTGCACCACCTCCTGGACCACAATAATTTTATTTTATATTTTATTTATAAAAAGGAAACACTGACAAAACCATCGGATAAGAGGAGTACGACTCCACACAATTCCAACCATCAGAACTCCGTATCCCATCTCCTCCCCGAATAGCTTTCATATTCTTTATCCCTCTGGGAGTATGGACCCAAAGTCATTGTGGGAGGCTTCTTCTTCTTCTAGCGTTTGCCCTTCTTCCGTAGCCAGTCAACAGCGTCAGGTTGAGCCTGATGTAAAGTTTCGAGACCTCCTTTGAATCTGGAGAGGTGGCAGTCGTTGACTATGTGGGTCATAGTCTGTCTGGAGCCGCAGGGGCAGTTCGGGTCGTCTCTGGCTCCCCAGCGATGGAACATAGCGGTGCACCGGCCATGGCCTGTTCGATAGCGACTGAGGAGGGCCCAATCATAACGTGCTAGGTCAAAGCCGGGTTGACGCTTGCAGGGGTCTGTGATGAGGTGTTTGTTCTTTACCTCAGCTGACTGCCAACTCTGTTTCCAAGAGACTGGAACAGAGAAGTTCAGTGTAGGCGTAGGGGACCAGATTGGGTGACGAGACGTCAAGCGTTGGACAGGGTGGGCGAAGATATCCGCGTCTATTGGCAGGTCCGGTCGAGCGTAGACGTGGGAAATGAACTTAGATGATGCCGCATCCCGACGAATATCTGGCGGGGCGATGTTGCTGAGAACTGGGAGGCAGAAGGTGGAAGGTCTGGCTTCTGTAATTGTTTCCCTGCTGAACATGGGCGTTGACAAGTCAATTCATACTCCCAGCCCACCTCTCTCTTCCCCTAGTGGGGCGGGGTTCTGGGGAATCGGAGCTCCAGAACACATTGGTGGGGTTATCTGTCCAGGGAAGTCTGTTTGGCATCTGGAACCTGGTGGCTGAAAAGAGAGTTAACAGGGAGTCAGGCAGTAGCAGAGCGGGTTAAACGCAGGTGGTGCAAACTGCAAGGACCAGCATAAGGATCCCAGTTCGAGCCCCCGGCCCCCCTCCTGCAGGGGAGTCCCTTCACAGGCGATGAAGCAGGTCTGCAGGTGTCTGTCTTTCTCTCCCCTTCTCTGTATTCCCCTCCTCTCTCCATTTCTCTCTGTCCTATCCAACAACGACATCAACAATAACAGCAACAATAATAACTATAGCAATAAAACAACAAGGGCAACAAAAGGGAATAAATATAATTTTAAAAAAAGAAAAAAGAGTTAACATACAAAGCCAAACAAGTTGCTGCTCAATCATGACCCTAAAGGCTGGAATAGTGCAAATGAAGAGTTGGGGGCAGGGTGTCTCTGTTTTGTAGATAGCTAGTAGGCATATTTTAGTTATATTCCAAAGGGCCTGTGGCTATACTAGTTTGTTTATTTTTTCCCCTGAGCCTGAAACCTGACATGCAGGTGGATCCAAGTTATTGTCTGGGGAGATGATGTCATGGCTGGAAAAAGGACCAGAAAGCTGGATCAGGGAAAAGATATGGGAAAAGTATATAAATGTGATTGACTATAAATTCTTTCATTTTTAACATTGCAGACAGACAGAGAGAAATCTAGGGAAATTCCACTCCCTGTGCTCTGGGGAAGTGTCAGGATTTTAATTCAGGGCATTGAAAATGATAAGATGCATGCTCTACCAGGTGAGTTATCTCCTGCCCTTCCCTATAGCATTTATTACCACCTAGCAATTATAAATTTGTTGATTTGTTTTCCCTACTAAAGGCACTCTGTTAAAGCAGGGAGAAGACAGTTGCTATTTACTTAACTTGAAGAACAAAGGATTTTTTAAAAATATTTTTTAATATTTATTTATTTCCTTTTTTATTAATTTTATTTTTGAGAGAGAGAGAGAGAGAGAAACACCAGAGCACTGCTCAGCTCAGGCTTATGGTAGTGCGGGGGATTGAACCTGAGACTTAGGAGCCTCAGCCATGAGAGTCTGTTTGCATAACCATTATGCTGTCTCCCCTGCCCTATTTATTTCCTTTTGTTGCCCTTATTGTTTTATTGTTGTAGTTATTATTGTTTTAATTGATGTCGTTGTTGTTGGATAGGACAGAGAGAAATGGAGAAAGGAGGTGAAGACAGGGGGAGAGAAAGAGAGACACCTGCAGACCTGCTTCACTGCCTGTGAAGCTACTCCCCTGCAGGTAGGGGTCTGGGGGTTCGAACCGGGATCCTTACACCAGTCCTTGCATTTACCCAGCTGTGCTACCACCCTACTTCTGAAGAACAAAATTTATTATGAAAAAAAGGGAATGAGTTAATAAAACATTAAGCAGGCACACTATAATCTCTGATCATCTATTCTAATCATTCCATTTATCAATTAATATGTAATAATTTACCGGAATACATATGTACTTGAATAATCTCTCTCTCTCTTTTTTTTTTTTTTGCTTATAAATTACTTTGAAATTTAGACAGAGTTCAATGTGATGAACTCATCTCTTCCATTTGGCATCAGCTAACGTGCTTCAACTGGGTCCATAAGACCCAGATTCATGGTGGTTCATTCACATGACTAGTAAGTTATAGTGTGGTGCTGGCTGTGAGCTTATTTCACTTCTGTGAGTATCTCTCTGAGACTTTTGGCTAAAACTCTATGCTGACAGATAGGTTCCAAAATTTGGTGTTTGGAACAAGCTAGGAAATTGAGGGATAGCTACAGTACTATACTGATCAAGATAGTCACAGAAGTCCCCAAAAGAAAGAAATATGAATGGGGGAATGGGAAATGGTTTTAGAAGTGCATGTAGAGAAGTGGTGAGATAGCATAATGATTATGCAAAAAGACTTTTATGTGTGAGGCAACAAAGGTCTCAGGTTCAATCCCAAGTACCACCACAAGCCAGAGCTGTGCAGTGCTCTGAAGAGAAAAAAAAAGTTTATGTAGAGTGTGAAAGATTATTAGAAAGACCTTTCAAAGTTACAATATGGAATGCTAATCAAGACAATTTTGAGGAACTATAAAATAATTATAGTGTGTGGTTTGGACTCTCAAGCATGAGGTCCTGAGTTCAATCCCCAGCAGCACATGTGCCAGAGTGATGTCTGGTTCTTTCTCTCTCCTATCTTTCTCATTAATAAATAAATAAAATCTTTAAAAAAATAACTATAGCAGCAATTACATTGCTATGTCTGGAGCTATATATATTTAATAGCTGTATTTGGGCTCATGTTAAAAAGCGATGGATAGGAGCCAGGTAGGTGGTGGTGCACCTGGTTAAGGTTATATTTTACCATATTCGAGAACCTGGGCTCAAGCCCCTACTCCCCAGCTGTGGAGGGAAGGGTGGGATGCTTCACAAGTTGTGAAACAGGTCTGTCTCTCTCCCTCTCTATCTTCCCTTTCCTTCTCAATTTCTCTCTGCCCTATCATATGAAACAGACAAAAACAACAAAAATGGCCACCAGGAGCAGTGGATTCGTCATACAGGCACCGAGATGGCAATAAAAAAAAAAAAGTTGGGAGTCGGGTGGTAGCACAGCAGGTTAAGTGCAAGGACCGGCAAGGATCTCCATTCGAGCCCCTGGGCTCCCCACCTGCAGGGGAGTCGCAGGGGAGTGAAGCAGGTCTGCAGGTGTCTCTTTTTCTCTCCCCATCTCTGTCTTCCCCTCCTCTCCATTTCTGTCTGTCCTATCCAACAACAACATCAATAACAACAATAATAACTACAATGGTCCGGGAGGTGGCGCAGTGGATAAAGCACTGGGTTCTCAAGCATGAGGTCCAGAGTTCAATTCCCAGCAGCACATGTACCAGAGTGATGTCTGGTTCTTTCTCTCTCTTCTCCTATCTTTCTCATTAATAAATAAATAGAATCTTTAAAAATAATAATAATAGCTACAACAATAAAGCAACAAAGGCAACAAAAGGGAATAAATAAATTAATTAATTAATTTTTTTTTTAAAGTTAAGGTTATAAGATCTCAGGGGGAAATGTTTACTTTGTCTCTGGATGTCATCTTTAGTACTGCCTCCCATGTTCCTTCTCCAGAGTCTACAGTCATTTCTTCTAAAGGAACTAAACTAATGGTCAGGGAGGTGATTGCACTGTGTCTTAAGTTCTGGGCTTGATACTCAACACAGCATAAAAGGACAGCAGCAACAAATGCTGGAGAGGTTGTGCGGACAGAGGAACCCTTTTACATTGCTGGTGGGAATGTAAATTGGTCCAGCCTCTGTGGAGAGCAGTCTGGAAAATTCTCAGAAGGCTAGACATGGACCTTCCATATGATCCAGTAATTCCTCTCCTGGGGTTATACCCCAAGGACTCCATAACACCCAACCAAAAAGAGGCGTGTACTCCTATGTTCATAGCAGCACAATTCATAATAGCTAAAACCTGGAAGCAACCCAGGTGCACAACAACAGATGAGTGGCTGAGAAAGCTGTGGTATATATACACAATGGAATACTATGCAGCTATCAAGAACAATGAACCCACCTTCTCTGACCCATCTTGGACAGAGCTAGAAGGAATTATGTTAAGTGAGCTAAGTCAGAAAGATAAAGATGAGTATGGGATGATCCCACTCATCAACAGAAGTTGAGTAAGAAGATCTGAAAGGGAAACTAAAAGCAGGACCTGATCAAATTGTAAGTAGGGCACCAAAGTAAAAACCCTGTGGTGAGGGGTAGACATGCAGCTTCCTGGGCCAGTGGGGGGTGGGAGTGGGTTGGAGGGATGGGTCACAGTCTTTTGGTGGTGGGAATGGTGTTTATGTACACTCCTAGTAAAATGTAGTCATATAAATCACTAGTTAATTAATACGAGAGGGGGAAAATTAATTGTATGTCTCGAAGTTTTTCAAAACACAAACTGAATCTTTTCAATATATAGGCTGTGTAATTGATATGCGGACTCTCTCAAAAGCCTAGACCAAGTAGATCAGAAGCAACCAATAGCACAGCTATATACAAGATACTGGGTACTGTACAGCAAACCCTAACAAAAGGAGTCTTCAAAGTTAACCCAATTACCAAATAATGTGATGATAACATTAACTATTGATTGGCTTTTTGAACCCTAAGACAGCAGGAACCTCACATCTCCACTATAGAGCCTCTACTTCCCCCAGTCCTGGAACCCTTGGATAGGGCCCACTTTCCCGTATGCCTCTCCCAATCCATATCAAATAATATTGCATCTGCTGATCACAACCTAACCAACACAACGATTGCCACCTCAACATGCTTCACTTCAGACTGTGTCCAGAGACTTCACGTGTGTAATGACAACCCTTCAGCTTCATTACTCGGGTGAGACCTTTCCTTTCATAGTATACTCTAATTTCATCTCAGGTGGTTCACTTTCTAACAAAGTCCCAAAACCTAGATATACACCAGTTTCTGTGAGAGAGAGCATATGTTCACACGTATCCGTAAACTACTGCAAAATATATACCTGAAAGCAGAAGTACACTAGAGTTTGCAGTGAGTACCTCCCTAACACTTCCTCTCCACTATTCCAAGCTTTGGGTCCATGATTGCTCAACAATTTGTTTGGCTTCGTATGTTAACTCTCTTTTCAGTCACCAGGTTCCAGATGTTATCAGGATGCCGGCCAGGCTTCCCTAGACTGAAGACCCCACCAATGTGTCCTGGAGCTCAGCTTCCCCAGAGACCCACCCTACTAGGGAAAGAGAGAGGCAGACTGGGAGTATGGACCGACCAGTCAACGCCCATGTTCAGCGGGGAAGCAATTACAGAAGCCAGACCTTCTACCTTCTGCATCCCACAATGACCCTGGGTCCATGTTCCCAGAGGGATGGAGAATGGGAAAGCTATCAGGGGAGGGGGTGAGATATGGAGATTGGGTGGTGGGAATTGTGTGGAATTGTACCCCTCCTACCCTATAGTTTTGTTAATTAATCCTTTCTTAAATACAAAAAATAATAAAAATAAAAAAATAAAAAAGGAAGGAAAAAAAAAAAGGAGGGAGTGGCTCTCTGGTCTCTATCTTAGCGTCATCACATCCAGAATTCCTGTGTTCCTGTCCATGCTGTAAAGCAGGAGATTGAACCCAGGACCTGAGGCATGGCGAGACAAGCACGCTCCCTGCTAAGTCACTGCACTGTCCCTGATTTCTAAGTGTCCTGTATATAATAAGAACCTTTCTTCTGAGTTATTCACCTTTTAATTTTATGTGAGGTATTTGTGGACATACATTAATTACAGTCAATTTTGGGTAGTTCCTATCACTTGCAGTGTGTACCAGAGGAGAGCACCGTCAGAAAGCTGCTGTAAAATAGTTTTCTTTCTTTTCTTTTCCTTTCTTCTCTTTCTTCCCTACCTCTCTCCCTCCCCTCCTCTTTATCCTTTCCTTTTTTTTTTTAAGATTTTATTTGTTTATGAGAAAGAAAGGAGAGCCAGACATCACTCTGGTACATGTGCTGCCAGGGATTGAACTCGGGACCTCATGCTTGAGAATCCAGTGCTTTATCCATTGCGCCACCTCCTGGACCACATTTCTTTCCTTTTCTGCTACAGTTTTCATGACCGCAGGGTTCCATGGCTCTTAGTGGACTCTTCCTTTTTCTTTTTTTTTTTTTTAATTTTTTATATTTATTTATTGGATAGAGACAGCCAGAAATTGAGAGGGAAGGGGATGATAGAGAGGGAAAGAGACACTTGCAGCCCTGCTTCACCATTCGCAAAGCTTTCCCCTTGCAGGTGGGGACTGGGGGCTTGAACCTGGATCCTTGAGCACTGTAAAATGTACACTCAACCAGGTTCGCCACCACCCGGCCCCCTCTTCTTTTTTCTTTTTTCTCTTTCTCTCTTTTAAATAGTGGCCAAGAGACAGAGAGAAGACACCGCAGAACTGTTACACTGCCTGTAAAATTTGCCCCTGCATGGTGCTTCCATATGGTCGTCTGTGTCTCAAACCTAGGTCTTTGTTCATAGTAGAGTGTGCGCTCTACCAGGTCAGCACTTCCCTTCAAATAGGTTAGTTACAGAAGACAAAACTCAAATAGGCAAATATACAAAAGTCTTACTTCTCTTTGTCCAAGTGTACCTCAAGAAAGATGCAATTAATGGTTATTTTCCACAAAATTAGGAAGAAGAGGAGGAATATACATGTGAAAAACTGGAATAAACTTGTTGAAATCCCCCTGTTTCCAACAACAGAGGGCCAAGAGCAGGTCCATTGAGCAAGAGAGAGTGTACATGCGTGTGATTTGGAGGACAGAGGAGCATGTTTCAGGAAGAGGATGTGGTTAATGACATTAAGAATCACTAGGTGTCAGTACTTCACAATTCAAAGTTCTATTATCACAAAACCAGGAAGTAAGCACAAAACTTTGTAACTTTTCCACAGATGATATTTTTGTGTACTTCTGAGTTTGACCTTAAAATATAGGATTGGGAGGTTAGATAGCATAATGGTTATGCAAAGAGACTTTTATGCCTGAGGCTCCAAAGTCCCAGGTTAGATCCTTGCACCACCATAAGCCAGAGCTGAACAGTGCGCTCTCTCTCTATATATATTTTTTTCCCATTTTTTACTAATAGTAGGTTACAAGATTGTAAGATTATATAGTTCCATACCATACCCACTACACACAGTTGTCTTCCATCTTTCCTCCTGTCTCCTCTTCCTCCTCCTCCTCCTTCTTCTTTTGATAGGGGCAAAGAGACAACGATAGGAACCATAGCTTTCTTCAAGGTTGTAGGGACTGGGCTTGAGCCTGCGTTGTCCACATGGCAAAGTAACACACTATCCAGGTGAGCTATTTCATCAGCTCTTTCCTTTGTATTTCAATTTTCTATAATACATAGATATGTATCATGCATAAATATTACACCACTCTCATTTCAGCATGCAATTATTGTTACCTTCTTTTTAAAAAATTTATTTAATTTCCCTTTTGTTGCCCTTAATAATAATAATTACTTATTATTTATAAATTTATAAATTAAACCCACAACGAGATGTCATCCCACACCACTAAGAATGGCCAACATCAAAAAGAATGGCGGGGCTGACGAAAACGCTCACTTGAATAGTGTTGCTGTTTCGCCATGTGTGTGGCCCAGGCTCAAACTTGGTCCCCATCACATTGAAGGAAGTTTTGGTGCTATGCTCTCTTTCTTTTATTATTATTATTTTTATTATCTTTATTTATTGGCTAGAGACAGCTAGAAATCAAGAGGGAAGGGGGGTGATAGAGAAGGAGAGAGACAGAGAGACACCTGTAGCACTGCTTCACCATTTGCAAAGTTTTCCCCCTGCAGGTGAGGACCAGGGGCTCGAACCTGGGTCCTTGCACATTGTAATACGTGCGCTCAACCAGGTGCGCAACCACCTGGCCCCAACTATGCTCTCTTTCACTATCTCTTTCTGCCTTTCTTAAAAAAAGAAGACAGGGAGTCCGGCGGTAGCGCAGCAGGTTAAGCTTATGTGGCGCGAAGCAGGACAGGTGCAAGGATCTGGGTTGAGCCCCTGGCTCTCCACCTGCAGGGGAGTTGCTTCACAGGCAGTGAAGCAGGTCTGCAGGTGTCTTTCTCTCCCCCTCTCTGTCTTCCCCTCCTCTTTCCATTTCTCTCTGTCTTATCTAACGACAACATCAGTAACAACAACAACAACAAGGAAACAACAACAAAAGGGAAAATAAATATTTTTTTAAAAAGACTGACAATAAGTGTTGACAAGAATATGGAGGGAGATGAAGTTTAATATACTGGAATAGTCCCTATTAAAGTAGTTTATATCAAGGACCAGTGTAAGGATCCCGGTTCGAGCCCCCGGCTCCCCTCCTGCAGGGGAGTCATTTCACAGGTGGTGAAGCAGGTCTGCAGGTGTCTATCTTTCTTTTTTTTTAATTTTTTTTTTATTTAAGAAAGGATTAATTAACAAAACCATAGGGTAGGAGGGGTACAACTCCACACAATTCCCACCGCCCAATCTCCATATCCCACCCCCTACCCCGATAGCTTTCCCATTCTCTATCCCTCTGGGAGCATGGACCCAGGGTCATTTTGGGTTGCAGAAGGTAGAAGGTCTGGCTTCTGTAATTGCTTCCCCGCTGAACATGGACGTTGACTGGTCGGTCCATACTCCCAGTCTGCCTCTCTCTTTCCCTAGTAGGGTGGGTCTCTGGGGAAGCTGAGCTCCAGGACATATTGGTGGGGTCTTCAATCCAGGGAAGTCTGGCCGGCATCCTGATGTGGTGTCTATCTTTCTCTCCCCATCTCTGTCTTCCCCTTCTCTCTCCATTTCTCTCTGTCCTATCCAACAACAATGATATCAATAACAATAACTACAACAATAAAACAAAGGCAACAAAAGGAAAAATAAATATAAAAAAATAAAATAAAAATAATTAATTTTTTAAAGTAGTATGTATCCTTTAAAAAACTGAAAAAACCTTATGACTCTGCAATACCACCCCTAGAAATTTTTCCAGAGACTATTAAAACACTCATTTGAAAGAATATATATGCCCCCATATTCATAACTGCATTACTCACAATCACCAAAATATGGAATCAACCTAATTGCCCACTGACAGATGACTAGATAAAGTAGTGTATACTCAATGGAAAACTACTCAGCCATTAAAAAAAAGGCATATTGCACCCAAGTAAAAGACTCTGGGGTGGGTGGGTGGGGAGAATACAGGTCCATGAAGGATGATAAATGACATAGTGGGGGTTGTATTGTTAAATGGGAAACTGGGGAATGTTATGCATGTACAAACTATTGTATTTACTGTTGAATGTAAAACATTAATTCCCTAATAAAGAAATAATTTTTTAAAAAAAGGGCAGGGGTAGATAGCATAATGGTTATGCAAAGAGATTCTCATGCCTGATGCTCCAAAGTCCCAGGTTCAATCCCCTGCACTACCATAAGCCAGAGCTGAGCAGTGCTCTGGTTAAAAAAAAAAAAAAAAAAGACAACACAATTGTGTGTGTTTTGGGTCAAACTGTATGGAACTCTAAATTATGCTAAATGAAATAAATAAGGATAGACAATTACTCAGTGTTTTCACTTACAGAAAGCAAATAACTAAACAAATTAATTTGCAATAATAACAAACTTTTAGACTGTGAGATCTGTTGTTTTTCTTTGTGGTAGTGGCACTGGAACTTTGGTGGTGGATGTGATGAGTCATCTACACATGTACACGTGTGAAATTATACCCCTAAAATTGCATAATAGTGTAAGTCAGAAGATGCCTCACCCAGTGGAACACATGCTGTGTTATGGGTGAGAAGGACCCCGGTTCAATCCCCCAGCTCAATATGTAAAGAAGAGCCTTCATGAGTAGTGAAGCAGTGTTGTTTCTTCTCCTTTTCTCACAAAGAAATGAATCTTTTATATATATGCATATCACCAGTTTGCTTGGTTGAGAGGGTTCATACTTCTCTCCACCACACTAGGGGAAGTAGTATCTTCTGATCTCTGTCTCTTTTTCTTTTTAATTTTATTATCTTTATTTACTTATTGGATGGAGACAGACAGAAATTGAGAAGGAAGGGGGCGGTACAGAGGGAGAGACACCCACAGCACTGCTTTACCACTCATGAAGCTTCCCCCCTGCAGGTGAGGACCAGGGGCTTGAACCCTGTGTATTGTAACATGTGCACTCAACCAGGTGAGCCACTGCCTGCCCCCTGTCGCTCTCTCTCTTTCTGTTGTGGTATATATACACAATGGAATACTACTTAGCTATTAAAAATGGTGATTTCACTGTCATCATTTCATCTTGGATGGAGCTTGAAGCAATCATATAAAGTGAGACAAGCCAAAAAGAGAAGGTTTAATATGGGATGATCTCACTCATAGAAAAAAAATTTAAAATACTACCATGGCACCAACCTGGCTTCCCTGGACAGACAACCCTATCAATAGAACCCCATCTCCCCAGAGCCCTACCCTACTATGGAAAGGTAGAGCCAGGCTGGGGGTATGATTGTCAACCTGTCAATGCCAATGTTCAATCTTCTTCTAGCATTTGCCCTTCTTCCGTAGCCAGTCAACAGCGTCAGGTTGAGCCTGATGTAGAGTTTTGAGACCTCCTTTGAATCTGGAGAGGTGGCAGTCATTGACTATGTGGGTCATAGTCTGTCTGGAGCCGCAGGGGCAGTTCGGGTCATCTCTGGCTCCCCAGCGATGGAACATAGCGGCGCACCGGCCATGGCCTGTTCGATAGCGATTGAGGAGGGCCCAATCATAACGTGCTAGGTCAAAGCCGGGTTGACATTTGTAGGGGTCTGTGATGAGGTGTTTGTTCTTTACCTCAGCTGACTGCCAACTCTGTTTCCAAGAGACTGGAACAGAGAAGTTCAGTGTAGGCATAGGGGACCAGATTGGGTGACGAGACGTCAAGCGTTGGACAGGGTGGGCGAAGATATCCGCGTCTATTGGCAGGTCCGGTCGAGCGTAGACGTGGGAAATGAACTTAGATGATGCCGCATCCCGACGAATATCTGGCGGGGCGATGTTGCTAAGAACTGGCAGCCATGGAACCGGGGTGGAATGGACGGTTCCAGAAATTATCCTCATGGAGGAATATAATTTGGAATCGACCAAGTGGACATGGGGGCTACGGAACCATCCTGGGGCACAGTATTCTGCAGTGGAATAGCATAATGCCAGAGATGATGATCGCAGTGTGGAAGCGCTCGCGCCCCATGAGGAGCTGGCCAGACTTGCAATGATGTTATTCCTCGCGCCCACCTTTGCTGCAGTTTTTATAAGATGTTCGTGAAATGACAGAGTGCGATCGAGAGTAACGCCAAGATAGACTAGCTGGGCTTCATGCCGGATTCTCGTATCGCCAAGCTGCACATTAAGCTCACGCGAGGCCGAGGCATGGTGTAGATGGAAAACAGATGATACCGTTTTTGCAGTGCTAGGGATTAGTCGCCATTTTTTACAGTAATCAGATATCAGAGACATGTCTTTCGTGAGTGTTTCCTCAAGGATGTTGAACTTGGATGCCTGAGTTGCACAGCAGATGTCATCGGCGTAGATGAACTTCCTTGAAGATGAACTTCCTTTGGGATGCATTGGATTGACCTTCCCGTGGTGCATCCCGTGAGTACCCATTCATTGGGGAAACTGACGATCCTTCCTAGCCGACTGAATCCACATGGATCCCAGTCACTTTCAAAGCCAGCAACAAGCAGCTCCTGACAGCTTTCAAGCTGTTGGTCCTGCTCTTCGAGTCCTCCAACTTAATGTTGAGGGGCTGTCCTTTGCCAAACGCGTTCTTATTGGTCAATTGGCGATACAGCATCAGGCAGATGTTATCTGCCTACAAGAAACACATATAGCAGTCGATGAAGCTGCTCGATTCACCATCAGTGGATTCGAATTAATATGCTATAATCTCCATCCTAAACACGGCCGAGCCATCTACGCCAAATCGTGTCTTGTGGACGTTTACCATACGGCCTCTTCGACCTTCTACGACTCCATTACTATTGAAACTATTCAGCTCGTCAACGTATATAAGCCTCCCAGTGCCTCATGGGATAACGAGGTCCTGCCCAGCCCGAATCACCCATCCGTTTACGTTGGAGACTTTAATAGTCATCACCAAGACTGGGGATATTCCTCCACTCGTGCTGTCAGCTCTATCTTAGCCGACTGGGCTTCAGCGAATGACCTCTCCCTATTATACAATCCCAAACAGCCAGGCTCTTTTCACAGTGCTAGATGGAATAAAGACTCGTCACCCGACCTGTGCTGGATTAGCACAGTCAACGGCCAAGCCTTTCCCGCTACGAGACAAGTTCTCAAGATCTTCCCGCACAGTCATCACCGCCCAGCTATCATCCACATTGGTCTCCAGCTCCCACTGATTCTGTGCTCGGAGAAACTAAGATGGAACTTTCAGAAAGCAAACTGGCGTCTGTTCAGTGATCTTACCAACAAATCTATTCCTGCAATTCCAATGTTCAATGAGAAGCAATTACAGCAGCCAGACCTTCCACCTTCTGTATCCCATAGAGTTCTTTGGTCCATACTCCCAGAGGGATAAAGAATAGGGAGACTTCCAATGGAGGGAATGAGATATGGCACTCTGGTGGCGGGAATTGTTTCTTTTTTTTTTTAATCGTTTTTTTAAATTTATTATTGGATAGAGACAGAGAGAAATTGATAGGGGAGAGGGAGATAGAGAGGAAGAGAAACAGAGAGACACCTACAGCCCTGCTTCACCACTTGTGAAGCTTTCCCCCTGCAGGTGGGGACCAGGGGCTTGAACCTGGGTCCTTGTGCACTGTAATGTGAGCAGGTAACCAGGTGCGCCACAACCTGGCTCCCGTGGTGGTGGGAATTGTATGAATTATACACTCCTCTTTTTTAAAAATTATTTATTTATTTCCCCTTTTGTTGACCTTGTTTCATTGTTGTTGTAGTTATTATTGTTATTGATGTCATTATTGTTGGATAGTACAGAGAGAAATGGAGAGAGGAGGGGAAGACAGAGAGGGGAGAGAAAGACACCTGCTTTACCGCCTGTGAAGCAACCCCCCTGCAGGTGGGGAGCCAGGGTCTCGAACCGGGATCCTTATGCCGGTCCTTGCGCTTTGAGCCAAGTGCACTTAACCTGCTGTGCTACTGCCCAACTTCCTATATACTCTTCTTATCCCACAATCTTGTTGACACTTTTTAAAAAATGTTGCCTTTTTGTTGCCCTAGTTGTTTTTATTGTTCTTGTAATTATTATTGTTCTTGTCATCGTTGTTGGATAGGACAGAGAGAAATGGAGAAAGGAGGAGAGAAAGATAGACACCTGCAGACATGCTTCACTGCCTGTGAAGCGACTCCCCTGCAGGTTGGGGAGAAGGGGGACTCAAACCAGGACCCTTAAGGTGCTTACGCTTTGCGCCACCTGTGCTTAACCTGTTGCGCTACCACCCAGCTCCCTTGTTGACCATTTTTAAATCACTAGTAATAATAGTAAAAGAAGTTGAAAAATAAGGATTTTTAATAGTCATAAAAGGAAAAATATAGGAAATTGAGAAATGGGCTGGGTGGCATGGTAGTTATGCAAAACAACTTTCGTGCCTGAGGCTCCGAGGTCCCAGGTTCAATCCTCAACACCACCTTAAGCCAAAGTTATGCAATGCTCTGGTAAAAATAAAAGTAAAAGGGAGTCGGGTGGTAGCACAGTGGGTTAAGCACAGGTGGCACAAACCATAAGGACCAGCGTAAGGATCCTGCAGGTGTGGAGGCAGGGCTTGAACCTGGGTCCTTTAGCATGTAATATGTGCACTTAACCAGAGGCATTGCCACTGGTGCCCTTCAGCATTTTCTTATTTTTTTCTTTATCTCTATATTATTAAGTTTAACCTTCCTGAAATTCCAGTTTTATTATTCCAGATAATGAGTAATAGTGAACTTCCTCTTATCTCCCAGTACATAAAACAAAAATATCTAGTTATGTTTTCTTTTTTTTTTAAGGTGAATCTCTTTCCTTCTTTTTGAATTTATTTATTTATTCTTTTTTTACTTCTTTATTGGGGAATTAATGTTTTACATTCAACAGTAAATACAATAGTTTGTACATGCATAACATTCCCCATATAACAAGACAACCCCCACTAGGTCCTCTGTCATCCTTCTTGGACCTGTATTCTCCCCACCCACCCGCCCCCACCCCAGAGTCTTTTACTTTGGTGCAATACTCCAATTCCATTTCAGGTTCTACCTGTGTTTTTTTTTTTTTTTTCCAATCTTGTTTTTCAACTTCGGCCTGAGAGTGAGATCATCCCATATTCATCCTTCTGTTTCTGACTTATTTCACTCAACATGATTTTTCCAGGGTCCATCCAAGATCGGCTGAAAATGGTGAAGTCACCATTTTTTACAGCTGAGTAGTATTCCATTGTGTATATAGACCACAACTTGCTCAGCCACTCATCTGTTGTTGGACACCTGGGTTGCTTCCAGGTTTTGGCTATTACAAATTGTGCTGCTAAGAATATATGTGTACACAGATCTTTTTGGATGGATGTGTTAGGTTCCTTAGGATATATCCCCAGGAGAGGAATTGCAGGGTCATAGGGTAGGTCCATTTCTAGCCTTCTGAGAGTTCTCCAGACTGTTCTCCACAGAGGTTGGACCAATTGACATTCCCACCAGCAGTGTAGGAGGGTTCCTTTGACCCCACACCCTCTCCAGCATTTGCTGTTGCTACCTTTTCTGATGTGAATTTATTTATTTATTCATGAGAAAGATAGGAGAGAGAAAGAACCAGACATCACTCTGGTACATGTGCTGCTGGGGATTGAATTCAGGACCTGAGTTCAATGCATTATCCACTGCACCGCCTCCTAGACCACTAGTTATGTTATCTATTTGAAAGATATTTTTACTTATTTATGGGAGGGAGAGAGACTAAACACAGCACATCAAGTTGGCATATTGATGGAAGTGATGTATCCCAGGTTCTCACACAAGTCTTGATTCCTACCTGGTGAGCTACCTGTCCAGCTGCTATGCATGTTTCCTAAGTGAAACTTGCTTCACATGTAAAAAATGATTTCCAAAGATGGAGAAAAACATTGAAATATCAGTGAATATTTACTGTAATTATATTCTTTTTTGAACAAACTAGTTGTGGGAAAGGTGTTTTTTTTTTTTTTTTCCTACCTCCAGGGTTATTGTTGGGGCTTGGTGCCTGCACTACAAATCCACTCCTCCTGGAGGCCATTTTCTCCATTTTGTTGCTGAGAGAAGAGGAGAAGACAGACACCTGCAGACCTGCTTCACCACTTGTGAAGCAACCCCCCTGAAGGTGGGGAGCTGGGGGCTCAAACCAGGATCCTTACAGTGGTCCTTGCGCTTTATACCATGTGCATTTAACACGCTGCACTACCACCTAGTCCCCAGCAAATGTTCTTAAGGAAGAACCTACATCCCATCGGGGGTTCATACATTTCCCAGATCTAATAATAGGGAAAAGAGTGTGTGAACAAGATTAAGCAGGGAAAAGTACACCTAGGATGCCCAAGAATTTGCTAAGTAAACAAAACACCGAGGTCATAAAGGGAAAATGCAGCCATGGGTGAACACTGTTGTTGGAAGACTGACTCAGGAATAAAACTGATCGCTTCTTGGCCTCAAAGGAATAAAACTGAAGGGTCAGGATGAATTAGGTAAAAATAAAACTGATGGGGAGTCGGGCTGTAGCGCAGCGGGTTAAGCACAGATGGCGCAAAGCACAAGGACCGGCATAAGGATCCGGGTTCAAACCCCGGCTCCCCACCTGCAGGGGAGTCGCTTCACAGGTGGTGAAGCAGGTCTGCAGTTGTCTATCTTTCTCTCCTCCTCTCTGTCTTCCCCTCCTCTCTCCATTTCTCTCTGTCCTATCCAACAACGACGACAACAACAATAATAACTACAACAATAAAACACCAAGGACAACAAAAGGGAATAAATAAATAAAATAAATATTAAAAAATATATATTAAAAAAATAAATAAATAAAAAATAAAACTGATGATCGTGAAACTGGATGACTAAATAAAGAAGCACATATTGATGGAAACATACTTCATTTCATTTTCTACAAAAGAAGCAATTTGAGGAAAAAAATGAAGCTTTAAAAACACAGGAAAAAGGTTGGGGGGATAGCATAATGGTTATGCAAAAGAGATTTTCATGCCTGAGGCTCTCAAGTCCCAGGTTCAATCCCCCACACCACCATAAGCCAGAGCTGAGCAGTGCTCTGGTAAAAACAAACAAACAAACAAAAAAAAAAAAAAAGGAAAGAAAAGATTATTCACTTGACCAAAATCTGAGTTTTGATCTTATTTGTATCTCCATCTACTACTGTTTATATGCCAGGAGTTCAACATATTTGGTGTAAAATGTGTAACCAGGCTTAGTACTCTCATTTAAAAAAAATAACCATGGGTGAGGGTAGATAGCAAAATGGTTATGCAAAGAGACTTTCATGCCTGAGGCTTCAAAGTTCCAGGTACAATCCCCTGCATTACCATAAGCCAGAGCTGAGCAGTGCTCTGTTAAGAAAAAAAAAAAAAGGTTAAAAATTGTAACCATCAATTTTAAGAGGTTCATTGATAATACTTGAAAATCATCCTAGTAGCTCAGTGAATTTAGCTTCTTATTCTCCTGGACAACTATTTCATGCCTCCTCTTGGCTCCTTAAACTGCCCATATTTATTCCACCTTCATTCTTGGTTGATAATCTATATTATTTCACTAAGAAATTATAAACACAATAAAAAGAGAATGTCCAAAAATTCTTAGATTATCTACCCAATGAATGAATGTGGGGGTCTGTGGTGGCATACCTGTTAGAGTTCGCACACTACAGTGCATAAGGACCTGGTTCAAGCTCCAGGTTCCCACCTATAGAGTGGATGCTTCAGAAAAAGTGAAGCAGAACTGCAGGTGCCTCTTTTTCTCTCCTCTGCCAAAGGAGAGGGGAAAAAAAAAGCAGCAACTGATTAATTGTCCAGGATTTCATGTGAGGGTAACTCTTCTACTTACTCATTAGATCCCACCCCTCTTTTCTACTCTGGGATATTGCTCCAGTAATTCTCCACTCTTTCTACCACATCCTCAACTTCCTTCTCTCAGTTCCTCTATACTGTCCCATGTAAAGAGCTCATGGTCACTAGTGATATGTTTCAAAAACCAACAGTCACATCTCGACCCATCAGTATCAATTGACTCAGTGTTAACTGAACTGCCTTTTTTTTCTCTCGGCTTATCAGACAATACACTCTCTTGGTTTCCCTTTCACTTCCCTGGTTGCTCTTTCTTAGTCTCTTCTGTTAATTCTACCCAACCTTAAATTATGTCCCAGATATCACTCAATCTTTGAGTTTCTTTTTTCTTTCTATACCCACATCCTTAGTGATTTCAGCCAATTTCATGGCTTTAACTATGTCACTGAGGATAACTCCACAGTTGCAAATAAGTAAATGATAATTAAAAT
The DNA here is from genome assembly GCF_950295315.1 of Erinaceus europaeus. NCBI lineage: Eukaryota > Metazoa > Chordata > Mammalia > Eulipotyphla > Erinaceidae > Erinaceus > Erinaceus europaeus. Next base: position 75,016,493 of record NC_080172.1, on the reverse strand, counting down.
ATACAGAAACTGAGTCGGCGGTAGTACAACAGGTTAAGCACACATGGCACAAAGCGCAAGGACTGGCATAAGGATCCCGGTTCAAGCCCCCGGTTCCCCAACTGCAGGGGAGTCACTTCACAGGCAGTGAAGCAGGTCTGCAGGTGTCTGTCTCTATCTCCCCTCTCTGTCTTCCCCTCGTCTCTCCATTTCTCTCTGTCCTGTCCAACAATGATGACATCAATAGCAACAATAATTATAACTACAACAACAATAAAAACAAGGGCAACAAAAAGGAAATAAATATTAAAAAAATTAATATATACATAAACAAAACTGAAAACAGTTCACCAAAATATCAGTGGTGGTTATACTTTGATGATAAAATTACACATTATTTAATTAATTAATTTATTTATTTTTTTTTTTAGATTTTATTTATTTATTGAGAAAGACAGGAGAGAGAGAAAGAACCAGACATCACTCGGGTACATGTGCTGCTGTGACTTGAACTCAGGACCTCATGCTTGAGAGTCTAGTGCCTTAGCCACTGCGCCACCTCCCAGACCACATTTACACATTATTTTAATCTTGTGCTCTTTTGTAATCACATCTTTTATAAATTTACAAAATTATGAAATTTCAGGGATATGTGTGTGTATAGTCTTCTGTACCAAAGTTCCTATGCCCACTCACCCTCTTTCCTCTGATAATCAACCACCACAGTTTTTAAAAGTTTGACAGTGGGGGTCGGGTGGTGGCGCAGTGGGTTAAGCGCAGGTGGCGCAAAGCACAAGGACCAGTGTAAGGATCCCGGTTCGAGCCCCCGGCTCTCCACCTGCAGGGGAGTCGCTTCACAGGCGGTGAAGCAGGTCTGCAGGTGTCTATCTTTCTCTCCCCCTCTCTGTCTTCCCCTCCTCTCTCCATTTCTCTCTGTCCTATCCAACAACGAACAACATCAACAATGGCAATAATAATAACCACAACGAGGCTACAACAACAAGGGCAACCAAAGGGGGAAAAATGGCCTCCAGGAGCGGTGTATTCATGGTGCAGGCACCGAGCCCAGCAATAAACCTGGAGGAAAAAAAAAAAAAGTTTGGCAGTTTGGTGTTTGAACATTCATTAGGTACCTATATTCCTAGCGGGGTTAGATAGCATAAAGGTTTTGCAAAGAGACTCATACCTGAGGCTCCAAATTCCCAGGTTCAGTCCCTCACACCACCATAAGCCAGAGCTGAGCAGTGTGCTCTGGTAAAGAAAAAAAAGGGGGGGCGGGTGGTGGCACACCTGGTTGAGTGCACATGTTACAATGCTCAAGGACCTGGGTTCAAGCCCCTGATCCCCACCTGCAGGGGGAAAACTGCAAGCAGTGAAGCAGGTCTGCAGGTGTCTCTCCCCCTCTCTGTCACCCCCTTCCCTCTAGATTGCTGGCTGTCTCTATCCAATAAGTTTGAAAAAAGTTAATAAAAAAAAAATAATGATATCTATATTCCACATATGAGTGAAACTAACCAGTAATTTGTCTTTTACCTCTTTGCTCTATATCACTTTTTTTTTTTCTTACCAGAGCACTGGTCAGCTCTGGATTATGGTGGTGCCGGGGTTTGAACCTGGAACTTTGGAGCCTCAGGCATGAGAGTCTATTTGCATAACCATTATGCTATCTACCCTCCGCTCACTTTTTTTTTTTTTTAAACCAGAGCACTGTTCAGCTCTGGTTTATGGTGGTGTGGGAGATTGAACCTGGGACTTTGGAGCCTCAGGCATGAGAGTCTGTTTGCATAACCATTATGCTATCTACCCTCCACCCTATATCACTTTTTATACAATTAATGTTCCTGTATCTGGATTTTTAAAAGGGGGCTACAGGGTAGGAGGGATACAGAAAGGTTTATCCAACAAATATTTATTACTTTAAAAATTTTTTAAATTTATTTATTAATGAGAAAGAAGGAGAGAGAAAGAACTGGACATCACTCTGGTACATGTGCTGCTGGGGATTGAACTCAGACCTCATACCTGAGAGTCCAGTGCTTTATCCACTGTGCCACTCCCGGACCTCTCCAACAAATATTTAAACATTCTTTTTCCACTCTTTGTTGCAAAACACTTTGAAAATAATAAGAAGCATGAAGATTTGATGCAGTTCTTTAGGAGTGGGAAAGAAGAAGCCTTGGCCAAAAAAAGTATACCAACTTACTCCTTTTGCCCATCCTCAGACTTTTTTTTTTAATTTATTTATTTATGAGAAAGAGGAGGAGAGAAAGAAAGAACCAGACACTACTCTAGTACACATGTTGCCGGGAATTGAATTTAGGACCTCATGCTTGAGAGTCCAGTGCCTTATCCACTAAGCCACCTCCCAGAACACATCAGACTTTTTTTGTCATCTACTCCATCCAGACTGGATCCCCAGGACTCAGCCCTAATGACCTTAATTTCAGGAAGTGCTACAGTACCAGGCCTCTAACAATGTGGTTTTTCTTCCTCCAGGAGAGGGCGCACCCTTGTCAACAGCTTTTGTAGCCAGCCAGTTGCTTCCCTGTGCTTTAGCATGAGTCTATCTTGGCGTTACTCTCGATCGCACTCTGTCATTTCACGAACATCTCATAAAAACTGCAGCAAAGGTGGGCGCGAGGAATAACATCATTGCAAGACTGTCCAGCTCCTCATGGGGCGCGAGCGCTGCCACACTACGATCATCATCTCTGGCATTATGCTATTCCACTGCAGAATACTGTGCCCCAGGATGGTTCCGTAGCCCCCATGTCCACTTGGTCGATTCCAAATTATATTCCTCTATGAGGATAATTTCTGGAACCATCCGTTCCACCCCGGTTCCATGGCTGCCAGTTCTTAGCAACATCGCCCCGCCAGATATTCGTCGGGATGCGGCATCATCTAAGTTCATTTCCCACGTCTACGCTCGACCGGACCTGCCAATAGACGCGGATATCTTCGCCCACCCTGTCCAATGCTTGATGTCTCGTCACCCAATCTGGACCCCTATGCCTACACTGAACTTCTCTGTTCCAGACTCTTGGAAACAGAGTTGGCAGTCAGCTGAGGTAAAGAACAAACACCTCATCACAGACCCCTGCAAGCGTCAACCCGGCTTTGACCTAGCACGTTATGACTGGGCCCTCCTCAGTCGCTATCGAACAGGCCATGGCCGGTGCGCCGCTATGTTCCATCGCTGGGGAGCCAGAGACGACCCGAACTGCCCCTGCGGCTCCAGACAGACTATGACCCACATAGTCAACGACTGCCACCTCTCCAGATTCAAAGGAGGTCTCGAAACTTTACATCAGGCTCAACCTGACGCTGTTGACTGGCTATGGAAGAAGGGCAAACGCTAGAAGAAGAAACATGAGTAAAATTTGCAAGCATTGGGTCAGGTGATGCACCTGGTAGAACACATATATTAGTATGCTCAAGGACCCCAGGTTTAAGCCCCCAGTTCCCACCTGTAAGGGGGAAGCTTCACGAGTGGTGAAGCAGTGCTACAGGTGCCTATCACCTCCTTCCCCCTCAATTTCTCACTGTCTTATCAAATAACATATATCACATTATTGTATATTATTTTAAATATTAAGTATCATATCACAATTATTAAATTATATTTAGTTTATGTTTATATATATCTATATATACACACACATAATTTTCAGGCAGTCCATTTTTGCACCAAGTTTAGCGGAGACCTCCTTACTCCCCACCCCAACCCCAACATCTCCTTTGTCTGGAGCTAGGTGAGCAAGAGGCGTCACACCTATGTTAGAGATGACAGCTGTGAAGACAGCTCAGCTGCAGAAGTATTAACAACAGTGTTTAATAATCAGGTAAACTTTTGAGCTCAAGCTCATTTAAAGTGTTGTGTTTCATTATACACAGATCTGTACATTTGATTATTGCCAGTGTTTTACTGCCCCAGACTGATTTTTCAGATTGAGAGGGGAGATACCACAGCACCTAAGCTTCCTCCAGAGGTATGGTAGCTGGGCTGGAGCCTGGATCATGCACATGACAAAGCAGGTTCACTATCCAGGTGAGATATCGTACCAGTTCATAAGTATTTTCCTAGAGCAGTAACTTTTGTCAAACTTTAAAGATTATTATTATTATTTAAAACTACTGATTTTATTTTATTTTACTTTATTGCCTCCAGGGTTATTGCTGGGGCTCAGTGCTAGCATTACAAATCCACTGCTCCTGGCTGCCACTATCTTACCTCTGGAGAGCTAAGGTTCCAGAAAGCATTGGTGAGGTCATGTGTCTAGGGAAATCAGGATGAAATCATAGTAGAATCTGCAACTTGGTGGCTGAAAAGCAGTAAAATGAAAAGCAGGATAAAATGTTTAATAAGCAGGAACCAGGGGGCAGGGTGGTAGCGCAGCGGGTTAAGCGCAGGTGGCGCAAACTGCAATGACCAGTCAGTGTTAAGGAACCCGGTTTGAGCTCCCAGCTCCCCACCTGCAGAGGAGTCGCTTCACAAGTGGTGAAGCAGGTCTGCAGGTATCTATCTTTCTCTCCCCCTCTCTGTCTTCCCCTTCTCTCGATTTCTCTCTGTCCTATCCATTAACAATGGCAATGGCAACAATAACATTAACAATAACAAGGGCAACAAAAATGGGAGGGATGGCCTCCAAGAGCAGTGGATTTGTAGGGCAGGCACTGAGCTCCAGCGATAACCCTAGAGGCAACAAAACAAAATAAAACAAACCCAGCAGAAACCATATATATAAAGAGACTCTTGTGCCTAAGGCTTTGAAGTCTCAGGTTCAATTCCCTGCAACCCCATAAGCCAGAGCTGATTAGTGCTCTGGTCAAAAATGTAAAAGGGGGGGCGGGGCAGGTGGTGGCACACTGGTTAAGTGCACATAGTATGAAGTAAGGATCCTTGCAAGTATCTGGGGTTTGAGCCCCCAATTCCCACCTGCATGGGGGAAGCCTCATGAATGGTAAAGTAGGTTTGTAGGTGTCTCCCTTTCTCTCTCTCTCTCCCTCTCCCTCTCCCTCTCCCTCTCCCTCTCCTCTCCTCTCCTCTCCTCTCCTCTCCTCTCCTCTCCTCTCCTCTCTCAATTTCTCTCTGTCCTGTCCAATAAAATGGGGGGAAAAATGGCTCCCAGGAGCAGTGGATTCATAGTGCTGTGCCTCATGGTAGTACTAGATATTGAACCCAGGACTTTAGAGTCTTGGGCATGAAGGTCTTTTTGCATAACCACTATGCTTGCTATCTTCCTGGCCTAGAGTGCATCTTACCATGCACAAGGCCTGGGTTCTAGTCCCAGCACTATCAAGGGAGGTCCCAAGGATAATAGAGCACTGCTGTGGTATTCTCTCTATCTCTCTACCATCCTTAACTTTTGATCTGAAATAAAAAGAATGAAGAAGTTGCCCTGGGAGTGGTGGTCTGAGGTCCTACTGCCATATTAGAAAAAAAATATCTAGAAGAAATAGTTATATTTAAAACTAATAATAAGTGGGAACCGGGCAGCAGCTCACCCAATTGAATGCACATGTTACCATGCACAAGGCCCAGGTTCAAGTCCCAGTCCCAATCTGCAAGGGAGAAACTTAACGAGCAATGAAACAGTACTGCAAGTATTTCCCCCCCTTTCTCTCTATTTTCCCCTTACATCTCTATTTCTCTGCATCTCCTTTAAATAAACAAATATTTAAAAAATTAAGTAGATTGAGTCGAAAGAGTCATAGATGAGAGTTTATAAATGATTACCAATTTATTGGCTATGTATGAATGGTAATATGTACTTCCCACTCTAGTCCAATTAGCCAACATCCCTCAATAGTTTCTGACTACTGCCCTGCATCCCCCCACTTGTCTGCTGTTCTCTAGAGTCAATTCATTGTACAGCACTGCTAGTTACTGCTTCCACACATAAAACGTGAGTAATCTCATGTCACTTTACTTATCCACAAAGTATCTCAACGTCTTAAAGATAGTCTACATGCTATATGGTATATGCTATCTGGGCCCCATATGCTATCTGGTTTCATCTTCCCTGATTTTTTTTTTAATTTTAAAAATTATCTTTATTTATTTATTAGATAGCCAGCCAGAAATTGAGAGGAAGGGGGAAATAAAGGGGGATAGAGAGACAGAAACACCTGCGGCACTGCTTCACCACTTGTGAAGCTTTCGTTCTTCAGGTGAGGACTGAAGGCTTGAACCCAGGTCCTTGTACATTCTAACATGTGCACTCAGCCAGGTGCATCAATGCCTGGACTGCCTTTTCTTTTCTTTTCTTTTCTTTTCTTCCTTCCTTCCTTCCTTCTTTTCTTCTTTCTTTCTTTCTTTTTTTTTTTTTTTTAAGATTTTATTTATTTATTAATGAGAAACATAAGAGGAGAGAGAAAGAACCAGATAATCACTCAGGTACATGTGCTGCCGGGGATTGAACTCAGGACCTCATGCTTGAGAGTCCGATGCTTTATCCACTGTGCCACCTCCGGACCACCACCCTTTCTTTCTTTCTTTCTTCCTTTCTTCCTTTCTTTCTTTCTTTCTTTCTTTCTTTCTTTCTTTCTTTCTTTCTTTCTTTCTTTCTTTCTCTCTTTTTTTCTGTCCAGGGCTATTGCTGGGGCTCTGTGCCTGTGCTATAAATCCACAGCTCTTGGAGACCATTTTTTCCCATTTTGTTGCCCTTGTTGTTATTATTGTTACTGTTGTTATTGCTGTTGTTGTTGTTGGATAGGACAGAGAGAAGGGAAGACAGAGAGAGTGAGAGAAAGACACCTGCAGACCTGCTTCACTGCTTGTGAAGTGACTCCCTTGAAGATGGGGAGTGGGGGAGGGGGCGGCACCCCTTTTCTTTTTAAAAAATATTTTGTGGTCTGAGAGGTGGCGCAGTGGATAAGGCTTTGGACTCTCAAGCATGAGGTCCCAAGTTCAATCCCTGGCAGCACATGTACCAGAGGAATGTCTGTTTCTTTCTCTCTCTCTTTCTCCTATCATTTCGCCACTTGTGAAGCTTCTCCCTACAGGTAGAGATCAGGGGCTTGACCCAAGTCTTTATGCACTGTAATGTGAGAGCTTAACTAGGTGTACCACTGCCTGGCCCCAAGTTCTAGTGATTTCTGTCTTGCTCATGCCATTCTAATCCCCTAACCAGCCTTCTTGCTGTTCTATGTAATCACCAGTCACATTCCTACCTTGAAGCCTTTGTACCTGTTTTCTCTGTCTAGAATGCTTTTCCCCAGCTGACTTGCTCTTTCATCATTTTGTCTGAGGTTTTCCTTAACTATCTTATGTGATCTTTGCTGCCTGTTCTTCCTGCCCTTGAATAGTTCCTCCCACACTGAGTGTACAACCAATAAAATATAACAAAAGTGTTAGAGTATAACATTTGAGATCTAGTCACTAGGACACTGTAGTTTTGTTCCATTAGATTTCAAATTTTCAGGGAAGTCAACTGTGAGCAATCAGCATCTAGAACCATCTAAATAATCATACTGCTGAGTCACTTTGGGAAGATGGACCTTCAGGCTTTGTTAAACCTTCAGAAGACTTCAGTTATAGTATATATTCTGATTCATATGTAAAATTGTAATAACCTCTCTCCACAGTCCCTTTCCCGTTCACTGTTTCAGTTTTCACCATACACCATACACCCACACAATCTCATGTAATATACATTTTATTGTTATTTATGTGTTCTTTTCAATTTTTTAATATGTATTTATTTATTTCCTTTTTCTTTTGCCCTTGTTGTTTTATTGTTGTAGTTATTATTGTTGTTATTGCTGTTGTTGTTGGATAGGACAGAGAGAAATGGAGAGAGGAGGGGAAGACAGAGAGGGGGAGAGAAAGACAGACAACTGCAGACCTGCTTCATCACCTGTGAAGCGACTCCCCTGCAGGTGGGGAGCCAGGGGCTCAAATTTTTATTCTTACACTGATCCTTGCACTTTGTGTCATGTACGCTTAACCTGCTGCGCTACCAACCCCCCCATCCCACCCCCATTTTCAATTCCTTTAAGTGACTTGAAGTGGAATTGTAAGATCATATATGATTGTATACCTTTTCCAGGATCTACTGTTTTCTTTTACTGATATATTCAAAATGTGTATACTGGATATATTGTATATAAATTCAGGGCGGAGGATAGATAGCATAATGGTTATGCAAAGAGACTCTCATGCCTGAGGCTCCAAAGTCCCAGGTTCAATCCCCCGCACCACCATAAGCTACTGCTGATCAGTGCGCTGGTAAAAAAAAAAAAAAAAAAAAAGTATATAGATTCAAAGTACATATTTTGAATATACATAAATATCTGATGAACAAAAAGTCACTAATAATGGGGTACCATATAATGCTATTGCTAACATATTGCAGGAGCTGAAAATGTTAGTTATTAGCTTTCTTCTTTTTAAATTAATTTATTTATTTATAATTGAATAGAGATAGAAATTGGGGGGTAGAGAAGGAGAGAGACAGAGAGATACCTGCAGCCCTGCTTTATCACTTGTGAAGCTTTCCCAGGTGGGGACCATAGGCTTTATAAGACCTGGGTCTTTATAAGTAGAATGTGAGCACTTACCCAGGTGCACCACCACCTGGCCCCCATTATTAGCTTTCTTCTTAGAGAATTTGTGAAAGTGGTCCAGGAGGTGCCATAGTGGATAGAGCACTGGATTCTCAACCATTAGGTTTCAAGTTCAACTCCCAGCAGCACATGTATCACAGTGATGTCTGGTTCTTTCTCTGTCCTATCTTTCTCATAAATAAATAAATAAATAAATAAATTCTTTAAAAAATAATAATAATAAATAAAAATAATAAATTCTTAAAAAAAAAAAGAAAGTTTGTTCCACAATTACATGTCCTTAATATGTCTGTGAAAGAATGGGTAAGTCGGGAGTCAGGAGGTAGCACAGCAGGTTAAGCGCAGGTGGCACAAAGCGCAAGGACCTGTGTAAGGATCCCGGTTCAAGCCCCCGGCTCCCTACCTGCAGGGGTCCCTTCACAAGCGGTGAAGCAGGTCTTCAGGTGTCTTTCTCTCCCCCTCTCTATCTTCCCCTCTTCTCTCCATTTCCCCTCTTCTCTCCATTTCTCTCTGTCCTATCCAACAACGACGACAATAATAACTACAACAATAAAACAAGGACAACAAAAGGGAATAAAGGAAGAAAAGGAAGGAAGGAAGGAAGGAAAGGAGAAAAAAAGAATGGTTAAGTCATTCTAGTGATTTGCTGGGGCTCACTGGTAATGTAATATAAACAGCTGTGCTATGATGAAGGCTAAATGAGATAAATGAATAGTGCTTCCATAGCTAATTTGTGGTAAATACTCTAAATAAATAAGCAAACAAAAAATTATCATAGTTAGAGTGGCAGTCTTTTAAATTAGCCTATTATTTCTCTTACAAGAAAATGGACTAAGTGCTTTCTGTATATTTAGATATTTCTCACAAGAAATATCATTTGTTTCTTTATTTCATTCATTCATTCAAGAAAGAACCAAAACATCACTCTGGCACATGTGACACTAGAGTTTGAACTCAGGACCTCCTGCTTGAGAGTCCAGTATTTTTATCTATTGCACCACCTCCCCAATCACTTCTGCACTTCATAATAAAGTCTCATAATGAATATGCAACACCCATTAATAGAACACAATAGCCTGAAGTTCTGCAAAACCTCAGATAAGGAGAACAAAAAGAACCTAGAAGGAAAGTTCTACAAAGTTAATAAGTCTATTTAGTGTTGAATTCTGAGAACAGAGCCTCCTGATATATAGAAACTTCTGGAGCCGAGTGGTGGCACACCTGGTAAAGAGCACATGTTACAGTGTTCAAGGATCTGGATTCAAGTTGCCAGTCCTCATTTGCTAAAGAGCAAATGTTATAATGCTTAAGAACCTGTGTTCAAGTCCCCAGTCCCCATCTGGGGGTGAGGTGGGGGCTCACAAGTGATGAAGCAATGCTGTAGGTCTCTCTCCTATATCTCACACTTCCCTCTCAATTTCTTTCTATCTCTAAATAGAATAAAATAGTAAAAAAGAAGAAACTTCTAGATAATGCTTTAAAGCCATCCCGAAACACAAAAGCTGTTGTCATTCTAAGGAAAACCAAATCACTGAAGGAAAGAAGTGAGAAAGAGGAGAGAGAGAGAGAACGAAATATGGAAAATGTTGATTACTTCATTTCAAGTCCTCCCACTGGTAGTTGTCTCTGTGTAGGATCTAACTGAAAGGGGGCAAAACGGGTAGGTCCCAGTCCCAAAGGCCTTGAAAACAATCCTTATGAGTCAACTATACATTCAATTCAAATCACTTGTCACTATGACAGCTCTGCTTATCATGGTTACCACAAAAAGGACTGCTGCCTTTAGAAAGCCAAATGAAAATGAGGTAAATATCTAAATACAGCACATGATGTTCTATTGGAATTTTTTTTTAATATTTATTTTATTTATTTATTCCCTTTTGTTGCCCTTGTTGTTTTATTGTTGTAGTTATTATTGTTGTTGTTGGATAGGACAGAGAGAAATGGAGAGAGGAGGGGAAGACAGAGAGGAGGAGAGAAAGATAGACACCTGCAGACCTGCTTCACCGCCTATGAAGCGACTCCCCTGCAGGTGGGGAGCCGGGGTTCGAACCAGGATCCTATGCCGGTCCTTGTGCTTTGCGCCACCTGCGCTTAACCTGCTGCGCTACAGCCCGACTCCCCTATTGGAGTTTTTTTAATGTTGCAACAGGATATAGTTTGTTACTATGTTGGGATTTGTCTACTTTGTTCTTCCAGACGTAGAAATAGTTTATTAGTATTTCTTCAGTTTTTTTAATTAATTAATTTATTTATTGCCTCCAGGGTTATTGCTGGGGCCTGCGACACGAATTCACTGCTCCTGGCGGCCATTTTTTTTTTTCCATTGTTGGTGTTGCTGCTGCTGCGGCTGTTGTTGGATAAGACAGAGAGAAACAGAGAGGAGGGGAAAACAGAGAGAAAGACACCTGCAGACCTGCTTTACTACTTGTGAAAGGGCCCTCCCTCCCATCCACCCCCCACCCCCCAGGTGTGGAGCTGGGGGCTTGAACCGGGATTCTTGTGCTACTTCTTGCTCTTCCACACTATGTGCGCTTAACCCGGTGAGCTACCACCCGACTCCCTTTCAGTTTTATTTTAAGAATGTTATCACACTGTATTGCGGGCATTCAAGTGATCAACAAAACTTTATGAAGTGTTAGGTTTAATTCTACACCTGCAGGAAAGGTATTTTGGTAATTGTTTTTTTGTAATTCAACATCATATATCTCCTTGCTGTAACTGGCTTCTGGCTATCTGGTTTGGAATGTATATTCTCATAGGACATCTAGTACCTTTGGACTGCAAACTTCTCATTTGGAGAAAAAGATTGATAGAGGAAAATTACTAGTCAGCACAATGTACATAAACTCTGTGTGGTGGCTATGTTGTTGTGTAATGTGACCTTACATTAAAAAAATATTAGTTCAGAAGAGGGAGAGGGAGAGAAAGAACCAGAGCATCTCTGTCACATGCAGTACTAGGGATCAAACTTGGTACCCCATACATGGGTGTCTGATGTTCTACCCACTGCATAGACTCCCAGATCTCTGCATGACCTTTCAGTGATGACATTGTTTGTTTTGTTTTGTTTTCTTTTCTTTTTTAAAAACTATTGTTGTAGTTATTATTGTTATTATTGATGTCGTCGTAGTTGTTAGATTGGACAGAAAGAAATGGAGAGAGGAGGGGAAGACAGAGAGGGGGAGAGAAAAACAGACACCTACAGGCCTGCTTCACCGCCTGTGAAGCGACTCCCCTGCAGGTGGGGAGCCAGGGCTCAAACCGGGATCCTTCTGCAGGTCCTTGCGCTTCATGCCACATGCACTTAACCCGCTGTGCTACTGCCTGACTCCCTCAGTGATGAATTTAACAGTAACTGCTTTCCAATCCTGTCTAGGAGTACAGTTTTTAAGGACGGTTTGCTAATTTTACTCTAAAGCAACACCTCCCCCTTTTTATTTCCTGGAGGGTGATCACTGGGGTTCAGTACAGGCACTAGGAATTCACTGCTCCTGGCAGCCATTTTTCCCATTTCATTGGATAGGACAGAGAGAAATTGAGAGAGGAAGGCCAGATGGAGAGGGAGAGAGAAAGATAGACACCTGTAGTTCTGCTCTGCAGCTTGTGAAGTGTTCCCCCCTGTAGGTGGGGAGCCAGGGACTTAAACCTGGGTCCATGCCCAGGTCTTGTGCTTAGTACTATGTGCACTTAACCAGGTACACCACCGCTGGGCTCCCAGCAACACCTTCCAAATACAGCTGCCTCATCTTTTTTTGCTGTGGTAGTGATGCTAGCGGCAGAGTATTAAAGAATATTAGCTAAGATTTGTATTTTTACTGTTACCAGACCATTTTCACATGAAATGACATACATTTCAGTACATTTACTATTGTTGACTCTTTAATAACCTAATGAAGAACAAAAACAGAGAAAAAAAAAACCCAGACAGTTCACAGGTGTAACGTCAGTGGGTTTTTTTTGTTTTTGTTTTTTGCCTCCAGGGTTATTGCTGGGGCTTAGTGCCTGCACCATGAATCCATTGCTCCTGGAGGCCATTTTTTTCCCCTTTTGTTGCCCTTGTTGTTGTAACCTTGTAGTTATTATTGTTGGTGGTGGTGTTGATATCGTTCATTGTTGGAGAGGACAGAGAGAAATGGAGAGAAGAGGGGAAGACAGAGAGGGGGAGAGAAAGATAGACACCTGCAGACCTGCTTCACCACCTGTGAAGCGACACGGGGGGGGGGGGGGGGGGGCTCGAACCAGGATCCTTACACTGGTCCTTGCACTTTGCACCATGTGTGCTTAACCTGCTGTGCTACAGCCTGACCCCCAAAGTCAATGTTTTTTAAATTCAATTTTATATTATTTTTAAAATTTCTTCATTGGATTAATGGTTTACAGTTGATAGTAAAATACAATAGTTTGTACATGCATAACATTTCCCAGTTTTCCACGTAACAGTTCAACCTCCACTAGGTCCTCCTCTGCCTTCATGTTCCAGGATTCAATTTTTTTTTTAAATTTATTTCTTTATTGGGGAATTAATGTTTTACATTCAATAGTAAATACAATAGTTTGTACATGCATAACATTCCCCAGATTCCCATTTAACAATACAACCCCCACTATGTCATTTATCATCCTTCATGGACCTGTATTCTCCCCACCCACCCACCCACCCCAGAGTCTTTTACTTTGGTGCAATACTCCAATTCCATTTCAGGTTCTACCTGTGTTTTCATTTCTGATCTTGTTTTTCAACTTCGGCCTGAGAGTGAGATCATCCCATATTCATCCTTCTGTTTCTGACTTATTTCACATAACATGAATTTTTCAAGGTCCATCCAAGATCAGCTGAAAACGGTGAAGTCACCATTTTTTACAGCTGAGTAGTATTCCATTGTGTATATAGACCACAACTTGCTCAGCCACAAATCTGTTGTTGGACACCTGGGTTGCTTCCAGGTTTTGACTATTACAAATTGTGCTGCCAAGAACCTATGTGTACACAGATCTTTTTGGATGGATGTGTTGGGTTCATTAGGATATAGCCCCAGGAGAGGAATTGCAGGGTCATAGGGTAGGTCCATTGCTAGCTTCTGAGAGTTCTCCAGAATGTTCTCCACAGAGGTTGGACCAATGGACATTCCCACCAGCAGTGCAGGAGGGTTCCTTTGACCCCACACCCTCTCCAGCATTTGCTGCTGTTACCTTTTCTGATGTAGGACATTCTCACAGGAGTGAAGTGATATCTCATTGTTGTCTTTATTTGCATTTCTCTGACAATCAGAGACTTGGAGCATTTTTTCATGTGTTTCTCGGCCGTTTGGATCTCTTCTGTGGTGAATATTCTGTCTAAGTCCTCCCCCCATTTTTGGATGGGGTTATTTGTTGTCCTGTTGTTGAGTCTGGCAAGCTCTTTATATATGCTGGTTATTAAACTCTTATCTGATGTATGGCATGTAAAGCTCTTCTCCCATTCTGTGAGGGGTCTCTTGGTTTGGGTAGTGGTTTCTTTTGCTATGAAGAAGCTTTTTAATTTGATGTAGTCCCATAGGTTTATACTTGCCTTAGTCTTCTTTGTAATTGGATTCGTTTCATTGAAAATGTCTTTAGGGAGTCGGGCTGTAGCGCAACGGGTTAAGCGCAGGTGGCACAAAGCACAAGGACTGGCATAAGGATCCCGGTTCGAACCCCGGCTCCCCACCTGCAGGGGAGTCGCTTCACAGGCGGTGAAGCAGGTCTGCAGGTGTCTATCTTTCTCTCCTCCTCTCTGTCTTCCCCTCCTCTCTCCATTTCTCTCTGTCCTATCCAACAACGACAATAATGATAACTACAACAATAAAACAACAAGGGCAACAAAAGGGAATAAATAAATAAAATAAATAAATAAAAATAATTAAAAAAAATGTCTTTAAAATTTATGCAGAAAAGAGTTCTGCCAATATTTTCCTCTAAGTATCTGATAGTTTCTGGTCTAATATCCAAGTCCTTGATCCACTTGGAATTTGCTTTTGTATTTGGTGAAATACAGTGATTCAGTTTCATTCTTCTGCATGTTTCAACCCATTGTTTCCAACACCATTTGTTGAAGAGACTCTGCTTTCCCCATTGAATAGTCTGGGCCCCTTTGTCAAAGATTAGATGTCCACAGGTGGGGGCCTCATTTCTGGGCTCTCAATTCTATTCCACTGGTCAGTGTGTCTATTCATGTTCCAGTACCAAGCAGTTTTGATGACAATGGCCCTATAATACAGTTTGAGATCTGGGAGTGTGATGCCTCCGGTTCTGTTCTCTTTTCTCAGGATTGTTTTGGCAATTCTAGGTCTTTTCTGGTTCCAGATAAACATTTGTAGCATTTGTTCTATTCTCCTAAAAAATGTGCTTGGGATCTTGATGGGGATAGCATTAAATTTGTAGATGGCTCTGGGTAATATATTCATTTTGATGATGTTAATTCTTCCAACCCATGAACATGGAATATCTTTCCACTTCTTTGTGTCTTTTTCAATTTCTTTGAGTAGTGACTCATAATTTTCAGTATACAAGTCTCTCACTTCCTTGGTTAGATTTACTCCTAGATATTTTATTGTTTTTGTTGCTATAGTAAAATTTCTGGATTTCAATTTCTTCTAACTTAGTGTTTGCATAGAGGAATGCCACTGACTTTTGAATGTTAATTTTATAGCCTGACACCTTACTGTATTGCTTGATGATTTCCAAAAGCTTCTTGCTGGATTCCTTAGGTTTTTCCATGTATACTATCATGTCATCTGCAAATAAGGAGAGTTTGACTTCTTCTCTCTTCCAATCTGCATCCCTTTAATTCCTTGCTCCTGCCTGATTGCTATGGTCATGATGAACAATCTTTTTGATATACTGCTGTATACTGTATACTGATGTATTTAGATGGCTTCTCATTGGGTGCATAGATGTTAATAATTGTTAAGTCCTCTTGATTGACTGATCCTCTGAGCATTAAGTAATATCCATTCCTATCTTTTTTAATTTTATCTATTTTAAAGTCTATCATGTCAGATATGAGAATAGCTGTTCCTGCCCTTTTTTGTGGGCCATTGGCTTGTATGATAGTTTTTCATCCTTTCACTTTGAGTCTGTGTTTGTCTTGTTAAGTTAGGTGGGTTTCCTATAGACAGCATAGTGTTAGGTTTTGTTTTCTGATCCATCTTCTTACTCTGTGCCTTTTAATAAGTGAATTCAGGCCATTGACATTTATTGATATCAAAGATTGAAGATATTTTAACACCATTCTTATAGATTTTTTAGAGTGTTCTGATATTTGGCCTATTTATGGTGGTCTGACTGTTTATAGGAGACCTTTCAGCACTTCTTTCATTACAGGCTTGGTGATAGTTGATCCTTTCAAATGTTGCTTGTCTGAGAAGGTTTTTATGCCTTCATCCAGTCTGAATGATAGTCTAGCAGGATACAGTAGTCTTGGTTGAAAGCCTTTCTCATTGAGCACTCGATAGATATCTTGCCATTCTCTTCTGGCCTGTAGTGTTTGTATGGAGAAGTCTGCTGCTAATCTTATGGGTTTTCCTCTGTAGATGACTCTTTGTTTTTCTCTTGCAGCCTTCAGGATCCTTTCTTTATCCTTATTCCTTTCCATTTTGAATATGATGTGTCTTGGTGTCATTAAGTCTGGGTTAATTCTCTGTGGGACCCTCTGGGCTTCTTGAACCTTTATGTCTTTGAGGTAGTCTAGACTAGAGAAGTTTTCAGCTATTATGTCTTGAAGAATGCTTTCTTCCTCTCCCTCTCTTTCTTCCTCTGGTAAGCCAATAATGCATATATTATTTCTTTTGAAGTCATCCCATAGGTCTCTGTTGTTGTTTTCAGTACCTCTTAATCTCTTTTGAGATCTATTCTTTTTTAGTTGTCTCTAATTGTCCTCGATCTTGTTAATTCTGTTTTCAGCTTCATTTATTCTATTCTCTCTCCCCTCTTCTGTTTTCTGGACTTCATCTATTTTTTCCCCTGTTCTGATATTGTTTTAGCTTGTTCAGCTAGTTGTGTTCTTAGCTCAGCTATTTCAGCTTTCAGCTAATAACCTTGAGATAATTACTGTTTTTGTTCTAGAGTCTCATTTGTGGTTTCTGCATTTCTGATTACAATTCTTTCAAACTCTTTACTCATTCCTGTGATTATTTCCTTAACTAGTGTTTGGATGTTGACCTCATTATTTTGTGCTTTACCCTTTGGGGAGCTTTGAGCTGGACTCTTGTCTTTGGTTCATTTCTCCAATATTTCTTCTTGTTGGTTTAACCTTTTTTTTTTAAATTTATTTTTTCCTGTACCATGAACCCACTGCTTCTAGAGGCCTTTTTTTCCCTTTTGTTACCCTTGTTGTTTTACCATTGTGGTGGTTATTATTATCATTGTTATAATTGATGTTACATTGATGTCATTGTTGTTGGATAGGATTGAGAGAAATGGAGAGAGGAGGGGAAGACAAAGAGAGGGAGAGAAAGATAGAGGCCTGCAGACCTGCTTCACCACCTGTGATGCATTCCCTTGCAGGTGGGGAGCCAGGGGCTCAAACCAGGATCATTCCACTGGTCCTTGCGCTTTGCTCCACGTGCGCTTAACCCACTGTGCTACCGTCCGACCCCCTAACCATTTTATATAGTATGTTATGAGGTCCCTCTCTCAGTACTTTTCAAATTACTGATCACTCTTGCCTGGATTGACCTGTGTCTAAGTAAGGTAATTAAAGGGTTCACAGTTGTGGAAATTGACAGTTGTTTCAATAATATTTTAATCCCTGAGTTTGAACTCAGTGGCTTAAAAGCCTCTATTGTTTTTTTTTTTTTTTTTTCTTCTCTGTAGGCTATGAGAGCCTAAGGGCTTTTAAACTATAAGTAGGTTACTTAGCTTAATCACTGACTCCTGACCAAGAGATAAAGCAGGGTGGGGCAGAGATAATCCAGTGGTTATGCAAAGAGCATCTCACAGCCCCACTGGTAGACCACTGAGGTATAGGTCTTCTCCTGATTTTCCTGGTTAGTTCTCTGTCCCCTGGTGTCAGCACAGGGCCTCCCAACCACTGCTCCAGATTCTGAGGGCAGTAGCAATGGAGACTCATAGTTGTATTTGGTCAGTGTTAGGGGAGTCCTCTCCTCCCTTCAGCTGTCTTTTTGTTGGTGAAACAGACTGGAATTTGTGTCTCATGGGTAAAACTGCTGGACTGTTACCAGCCACTTAATCTCTCCCTAGGCTCCTCTCTGTCCACGAGCCACACGTGTTTGTACTCACTGATGATTTTGTGGGTTCCTGAAGTCGTTCTAGTCCTGTCTTGTTGCCGTCCCAGGTGGCCTCCTTTGGTTTTCCTCATGTCTCTTAATTTTCCAAGATAACATCAATGTTGTGCAAACAATGGAATGTAGTGGAGGTAAAGTGTTGAGGTTAAAAGTCATTTTTATAACCAATATATGGAGGCCCCACAGACTGAATGTCTTTTGGAATCATGTGGAAAAGCAGTGAGTCAAGTCAAATAGACTCTCACTATTTCCTTGTGAGTATTCAGTTTCCCACTGAATACTAATCAAAAATAAATAAATGGTAGTCCAGGCATTGGCACAGTGGATAAGCCACTGGACACTCAAGCATGAGGTCCTGAATTCAAACTCCAGCAGCACATGTACCAGAGTGATATCTGGTTCTTTCTCTCCTTCCTATCATTTCTCATGAATAAGTAAATAAAATCTTTTAAAAAAAGAAAAAAGAAATGAGTAAGTTAAAAAGAAAAAATTGAACATTAGCTGGATTTGCAACATAGTGTTATTTCTTCTCTCTCTCTCTTTTTAGAATAGTACAAGACAATTCTTTAATGTATGGAAATATTCTATATTTGTGTTGCCCAAAATAGTAGCCATTAATTACTTTTTTTTTTCCTCCAGGGTTATCGCTGGGGCTCAGTGCCTGTATTATGAACCCACTGCTCCTGGAGGCCATTTTTTCCCATTTTTGTTGCCCTTGTTGTCATTATTGTTATTGCTGTTGTTGTTGTTGGATAGGACAGAGAGAGAGGAGGGCAAGACAGAGAGGGGTAGAGAAAGACACCTGAAGACCTGCTTCACTGCTTGTGAAGTGACTCTGCAGGTGGGGAGCCGGTGGCTTGAACCAGGATCCCAACAATCCTTGTGCTTCGTGCCATGTGCGCTTTAACCTGCTGCGCTACCACCCAGACCCCAATTACTTTTAGTTATTACTGAGCATTTGAATTTTTTTCATTTTTGATGAGACAGAGAGGCAGTGAGTGATACAGACTACAGCACTGAATCTTCCTTCAGTGCAGTGTGGGTTGAATCTAGGTTGTGCTCATGGCAAAAAAGCACACTATCCCAGTGAGCTATTTTGCTGACCTGATTCACTGTGTGATTAAGAAACTGAATTTTTTATAATGAAATTTTGTTGGTATGCTTTTAAAAACCCCTTCTGTTTCATTTGGTTTAATCCCCCTGCATTCTATTTACATAACACTGTATTCTATTTACATAACCTCTGTTAACAAGCACCACCCTCCCTCCAGGGCATTGGTGGTTCAGTAATAGAATTCTTGCCTGCTCTGCCCCCTCTCCTTGTCATACCCTGATTTTCACCAGTCACTTTTCTCTCCACCCTCTCTGCGTTGCATCCTGTTCCCACCCTACTGGGCTAGTATATTTATAAGGGCAAGATTATTTGTAGTAGTGAATTTAGCTTAGCTTAGTTTAGATTGTGCTGCATCCTGCATGAATAAAGAGATACTGCGTACAGCTCAACCACGAGTCCCCGAGTCTCTGTTCACCGCTGCGAAGCTAGCCCAGCCTGCTGGAGCTCCTGAATGAAAACAACAACATTTATTGATTTATTGGATAGAGACAGAGAGAAATCAGGAGGGAGGGGAAATAGTGAGACATAGGGACACACCTGCAGCTCCACTTCAGCACTTGCAAAGCTTTCCTCCTACAGGTGGAGACAGGGGGCTTGAACCTGATTTCTTGGGTCTGGTAACAAGTGCATTCAATCAGGTATGCTACTGCCCAGCCCATAAACTGAATTTTTAAAATTAATTTAAATTTATATGGGGGAGTAAAAATATAAATTTATATGTCAATAGTCACAAGTTGGTAGTGATTGTGCTTGTGGATAACACAATCTTAGAATGTAAATAAGATTCCCTGGGTCTCTAAGAAAATCCCAAAAGCTAACTGCTCAGAGTGGGAGTGGAGTGTTGCTTACTAGTGGGTCTGACTCCACTGGTGAATTATCTGTATTCTGGGTGGATTTGTCTTTTAGGTGAATGTCTTCTTGCTTTTCTTTGTGTGAGCAATAAGGCTCACATGGTTGACTTATAAATGACCTTTGGAGAGAGATAGTATAGTGGTTATGTAAAATGCCTTTTATGTTTGAGGCACCAAAGGTCTCAGATTCAGTCCCCAGAACCACTAAAAGCTAGAGTTTAGAAGTGATATGGTGAAAAAACTTTTTGTGGTACAAGAGGGTGTGCAGTAGATAAAGCATTGTACTGTCAAGCATGAGGCCTGGAGTTCAGTCCTTGGCAGTATATGCACAAGAGTGATGTTCTGGTCCTTGCGCTCTTGTTTTCTCTCTCTCTCTCCCCCTCTCTCCCTCCCTCTTCTCCTCCCTCCCCCTTCCTGTCTCCTCCTGTTTCACTGATAAACTCATAATTTTTTTTTAAAAGATTTTATTTTAAAATGAATAAAACTTTTGACAGCTGCGAGTACTGCTACTCTGAGATTTAGCTTTTGCCAAGTGTAAAGGGGAAGAATTCAAAGCTTTAGTTTTTGCTGTTTTATTATTATTATTATTATTATTCCCCTATCAGATAGTAATGCAAATCAATGCTAAGGACACATTATATAACGTAAGAGAATTTGAATTGCTAGTTGAATTTACCTCAAATTAAACTGTCTTCAGGAGGGTGCCACTGCCCACTGCTCCCATTTCCCCTCTTTAGTTCAAGGTTCCAGAGTGTGAACAGCAGTGAATCAGTGAGCTGGATCTGAAGTGGTGTTGGTGTGGAATTCACACAGTGGAATTTCACTTACGCAAGTGCTCAACACTTGTGAGAGGTTGACATTTGTTGTTTCTCTGGTTAGATTTAGCTGCTTCAGTGAAAAGTTAAAGTGTAAGCTTTTTCATCAAATAAATTGCTGTGTTTAGGGTGAGTGAAGAAAAGAGGTAAACCAAGGATAGTGCTGGAATGTCAGAGAAAATGGTATAAGCTTTTGTTCCCCTTTTTGTTTTATTGTTATAGTTATTATTGTTGTCACTGATGTCGTTGTTGTTGGATAGGACAGAAATGGAGAGAGGAGGGGAAGACAGAGAGGAGGAAAGAAAGACACCTGCAGACCTGCTTCACTGTGAAGCGACTCCCCTGCAGGTGGGGAGTGGGGGCTCCAACAGGGATACTTCAGTTGGTCCTTGCGTTTTGTGCCATGCGCTTAACCCACTGTACTACCACCTGACTCCAAAGGTTTTTTTAAACTTTTATTTTTTTCCCTTTGTTGCCCTTGTTGTTTATCGTCATTGCTGTTATTATTGTTGTTATTGCTACCGTTGTTGGAAAAGACAGAAAAATCGATAGAGGAGGGGAAGACAAAGACATCTATAGACCTGCTTCACCACTGGTGAAGTGAACCCCCTGCAGGTGGGGAGCCTAGGGCTCCAACCGGGATCCTTGTGCTTCGCAGCATGTGCGCTTAACCCACTGCCCCACTGTGGGCTCCCTTGTTAAAGATTTTTTTAATTATTATTGTTGTTGGATAGGACAGAGAGAAATGGAGAGAGGAGGGGAAGACAGAGAAGGGGAGAGAAAGATAGACACCTGCAGACCTGCTTCACCGCCTGTGAAGCGACTCCCCTGCAGGTGGAGAGCCGGGGGCTCGAACTGAGATCCTTACGCCGGTCCTTGCAATTGTGCCACCTGCGCTTAACCCACTGCACTACTGCCCGACTCCCAAAGATTTTTTTTTTTAAATGGGAACAAATAAGTTTTTATTTTTTACAAATACACCGAAGGATCATGCAATACTGCCAGCATTGGATGCAATCCTGGGCCATAAGTCTGCACACTCCTTTGCAACCGGTCCTTTGATGGCAGAACCTTTCATTTCCCCTTTATTGTTTACAATGACCCCCGCATTGTCTTCAAAATATAGAAATACACCATCTTTTCTCCAGTATGACTTTTGTTGTCGAATTACCACCGCTGGATGTACCTTCTTTCTGAGCTCTGGTTTGCCTTTTTTGACTGTGGCCATCACCATGTCACCCACACCAGCAGCAGGAAGCCTGTCCAGTCGTCCCTTGATACCCTTCACGGAGATGATATATAAATTTTTGGCTCCTGTGTTGTCAGCACAGTTGATCACGCTGCCGACCGGAAGCCCCAAAGACATCCAGAATTTGGCCCCAGAGGACCCACCACGACCTCAATTCGACATCTTGAACGCTGGAAAGAGACAGAAAGCAAGATTTTTTTATTAGTGATTTAACATTGATTTACAAAATTATAAGAACACAGGGGTATAATTCCACACGTTTCCCATCACCAGAATGCTTTGTCCCTATTCCCTCCATTGGAAACTGTAGTAGTTTGCCCAAGATCACAGATATGGATTAACAATTATTTCTATAACTACCTATATTTCTATATATTTACCCCCCTTTTTTTCCCTACGGACCCACCTTCTCTTCTTTTCTAACCCACACCTACTAATTCTGAGTGTCCTTCCTCCGCCCCCTGCCCCCCTTTCTGAGTCCTGATGGAACTGGAATTGGAGTTCAGAGCCCTCTGGTCATCTTCCGCTAACCTTTACTCCTCTGGGAGTATGGATCAAAATTCTCTGTGGGGTACAGAAGGTGGAAGGTCTGGCTTCTGTAATTGCTTCTCAGCTTGACATGGGCACTGACAGGTTGATCCATACCCCCAACCTTTTCTTTTTTTTTTTTTTTTTTTTTACTAGAGCACTACTCAGCTCTGGCTTATGGTGATGCAGGGGATTGAACCTGGGACTTCAGAAACTCAGGCATGAAAATCTCTTTGCATAAGCATTATGCTATCTACCCCTTTCTCTCTGCCTTTCTTTTTTTTTAATTATATTTATTTATTGGAAAGAGACAGCCAGAAATCAAGAGGGAAGGGGGTGATAGGGAGAGAGACAGAGAGACACCTGCAGCCCTGCTTCACCACTCATGAAGCTTTCCCCCTGCAGGTGGGGACCAGGGGCTTGAACCCGGATCCTTGCGCATTGCAATACGTGTGCTTAACCAGGTGTGCCACCACCCAGCCCCTATCTACCCCTTTCTTTTTTTTAATCTTTTATTTTATTTATTATTGAAGAAGGCCAGAGAGAAATTAAGAGGAGAGAGGGAGATATGAGGGGAAGAGAGAGAAAGAGAGAGAGAGAGAGGTTTGCAGCTTTGCACTCACTCCCTGGGAAAATGACCTCACCAATGACTTTTGAAATCTCACCTCTCCAGAGCCCTATCTACTAAGGAGAGAAAAAAAGGAAAAAAGAATCTATCTGTGAAAGTTGCTAAATTAGGCAACTATTACCTTGAAATTAATAAAAGTAGATTTATCTACAAACTAAAAAAAGAAAAAAGAAAAAGAACTGTTGTTTTGAAAGCCCAGTTAAAACAAGAAATCACTTTGGTGGGCTTTGTTAACCCAGGCTGACTTTTTCAGATAGAGGCACAGAGAGGGAAAGACATCACAACACTGAAGTTTCCTCCTGTGCTGTGGGATCTGGCTGTAACCTGTCAGGTATGGTGAGCTATTTTGCCTGCCTTAAAGTTAGTTCTAAAACATTTTTTTTAAAGAATTTATTTATTTATTCATGAGAAAGGCAGAAAGAAAGAACCAGATATATCACTCTGGTACATGTGCTGCCAGGAACTGAACTCAGGATCTCATGGTTGATAATCCAATGCTTCATCCATCTCCCTGACCACAGTTCTAAAGCATTTTTTTTTTAAGATTAAGATTCCAAATGCCAAATCATAGCATTTTACTTTTCTATGACACAGGTAACTTTTTTTAAAAAATAATTTATTTCTTTATTGGGGAATTAATGTTTTATATTCAACAGTAAATACAATAGTTTGTACATGCATAACATTCCCCAGATTCCCATTTAACAATACAACCCCCACTATGTCATTCATCATCTTTCATGGACCTGTATTCTCCCCACCCACCCCAGAGTCTTTTACTTTGGTGCAATACTCCAATTCCATTTCAGGTTCGACTTGTGTTTTCTTTTCTAATCTTGTTTTTCAACTTCGGCCTGAGAGTGAGATCATCCCATATTCATCCTTCTGTTTCTGACTTATTTCACTCAACATGATTTTTTCAAGGTCCATCCAAGATCGGCTGAAAACGGTGAAGTCACCATTTTTTACAGCTGAGTAGTATTCCATTGTGTATATAGACCACAACTTGCTCAGCCATTCATCTGTTGTTGGACACCTGGGTTGCTTCCAGGTTTTGGCTATTACAAATTGTGCTGCCGAGAACATATGTGTACACAGATATTTTTGGATGGATGTGTTGGGTTCCTTAGGATATATCCCCAGGAGAGGAATTGCAGGGTCATAGGGTAGGTCCATTGCTAGCCTTCTGAGAGTTCTCCAGAATGTTCTCCACAGAGGTTGGACCAATTGACATTCCCACCAGCAGTGCAGGAGGGTTCCTTTGACCCCACACCCTCTCCAGCATTTGCTGCTGTTACTTTTTCTGATGTATGACATTCTCACAGGAGTGAAGTGATATCTCATTGTTGTCTTTATTTGCATTTCTCTGACTATCAGAGACTTGGAGCATTTTTTCATGTGTTTCTCGACCTTTTGGATCTCTTCTGTGGTGAATATTCTGTCCAATTCCTCCCCCCATTTTTGGATGGGGTTATTTGTTGTCCTGTTGTTGAGTCTGGCAAGCTCTTTATATATGTTGGTTAGTAACTCTTATCTGATGTATGGCATGTAAAGCTCTTCTCCCATTCTGTGAGGGGTTTCTTGGTTTGGGTAGTGGTTTCTTTTGCTGTGAAGAAGCTTTTTAATTTGATGTAGTCCCATAGGTTTATACTTGCCTTAGTCTTCCTTGTAATTGGATTCGTTTCATTGAAGATGTCTTTAAAATGTATGCGGAAAAGAGTTCTGCCAATATTTTCCTCTAAGTATCTGATAGTTTGTGGTCTAACCTCCAAGTCCTTGATCCACTTGGAATTTACTTTTGTATTTGGTGAAATCCAATGATTCAGTTTCATTCTTCTGCATGTTTCAACCCATTGTTTCCAACACCATTTGTTGAAGAGACTCTTGCTTTCCCCATGTAATAGTCTGGGCCCCTTTGTCAAAGATTAGATGTCCACAGGTGTGGGGCCTCATTTCTGGGCTCTCAATTCTATTCCACTGGTCAGTGTGTCTATTCATGTTCCAGTACCAAGCAGTTTTGATGACAATGGCCCTATAATACAGTTTGAGATCTGGGAGTGTGATGTCTACGGTTCTGTTCTTTTTTCTCAGGATTGTTTTGGCAATTCTAGGTCTTTTCTGGTTCCAGATAAACATTTGTAGCATTTTTTCTATTCTCCTAAAAAATGTGCTTGGGATCTTGATGGGGATAGCATTAAATTTGTAGATGGCTCTGGGTAATATATTCATTTTGATGATGTTAATTCTTCCAACCCATGAACATGGAAAATCTTTCCACTTCTTTGTGTCTTTTTCAATTTCTTTGAGTAGTGACTCATAATTTTCAGTATACAAGTCTTTCACTTCTTTGGTTAGGTTTACTCCTAGATATTTTATTGTTTTTGTTGCTATAGAAAAAGGAACTGATTTCTGGATTTCAATTTCTTCTAACTTAGTGTTTGCATAGAGGAATGACACTGACTTTTGAATGTTAATGTTATAGCCTGACACATTACTGTATTGCCTGATGATTTCCAAAAGCTTCTTGCTGGATTCCTTAGGTTTTTCCATGTTTACTATCATGTCATCTGCAAATAAGGAGAGTTTGACTTCTTCTCTTCCAATCTGTATGCCTTTAATTCCTTGCTCCTGCCTGATTGCTATGGCAAGAACTTCCAACACTATGTTGAATAGTAATGGTGATAGTGGGCAGCCCTGTCTAGTACCTGATCTGAAGGGAAATGCTTCCAGTTTTTCACCATTGAGTATGATGTTGGCTGTAGGTTTGCTATATATAGTCTCCACTATCTTCAGGAATTTTCCATCTATTCCTATTTTTTGTAGTGTTTTGATCATAAAGGGATGTTGTATTTTGTCAAAGGCTTTCTCTGCATCTATTGATATGACCATGTGGTTTTTGGTCTTGCTTTTGTTGATGTGGTGGATCACATTGATTGACTTACGTATATCAAACCAACTTTGCATGTCTGGGATAAACCCCACTTGGTCATGATGAACAATCTTTTTGATATACTGCTGTATCCAGTTGGCTAGAATTTTGTTCAATATTTTCGCATCTATGTTCATCAGAGATATTGGTCTGTAGTTTTCTTTTTTGGTTGTGTCCCTGTCTGCTTTTGGTATCAGGGTGATGTTGGCTTCATAGAAGCTGGCAGGCAGTATTTCCAGTGTCTTCAATCTTCTGGAAGACTTTTAAAAGTAGAGGTATTAGTTCTTCTTTGAAAGTTTTGTAGAATTCATTTGTAAAACCCTCTGGTCCAGGACTTTCATTTTTGGGAAGATTTTTGATAACTGTTTCAATTTCATTACCTGTGATGGGCCTGTTGATGTTATCCACTTCCTCTTTACTTAGTTTTGAAAGTTGGTAGGTATCTAGGAAATCATTCATATCTTCCAGGTTCTCTAGCTTGGTGGCATATAGTTGTTCATAGAAGCCTCGCATGATATATTGAATTTCTGCAGTGTCTGTTGTGATATCTCCTCTTTCATTTACTATCCGATTTATTTGGGTCTTCTCCCTTTTTTGTTTTGTGAGTCTGGCTAAAGGTTTGTCGATTTTATTTACTCTTTCGAAGAACCAATATTTACTTTCATTGATCTTTTGTATGGTTTTCCTATTCTCAATGTTATTTATTTCTGCCCTAACTTTAGTGATTTCTGTCCTTCTGGTTGCTTTAGGATTCCTTTGTTGTTCTTCTTCTAGGTCTTTAAGATGTGCAATCAGGCTGTTTATTTGTGCCTTTTCTTGTTTCCTAATGTATGCCTGTATAGCTATGAACTTCCCTCTTAGGACTGCTTTAGCTATGTCCCAAATATTTTGATAGCTTGTGTCTTCATTTTCATTGAACTCTCGAAACATTTTGATTTCTTCCTTGATTTCCTCTTTGATCCAGAAGTTGTTAAGAAGTGTACTGTTGAGCTTCCACATTTTGGGACTGTTACTGATCTTTTGTTGATTGTTAAGTGTTAGTTTAATTCCACTGTGGTCTGAGAAGATGCTTGGGATGATTTCAGTGCTCTTGAATTGGCTGATGCTGTCTTTGTGGCCTAATATATGGTCTATCCTTGAGAATGATCCATGTGGATTTGAGTAAAATGTGTATTCCAGTTTCTTGGGATGAATGACTCTGAAAATGTCCAATAGTTCTAGTTTATCTATCTCTTCATTTAGCTCCCTTATGTCTTTACTGATTTTCTTCCTGGATGATCTATCAAGTTGAGAGAGTGGGGTGTTGAAGTCCCCCACTATGATTGTGTTACTGTTAATGTATTGCTGTAGCTCTTTCAGTAGAAGTTTGATGTATTTAGATGGCTTCTCATTGGGTGCATAGATATTAATAATTGTTAAGTTCTCTTGATTGACTGATCCTCTGATCATTAACTAGTGTCCATTCCTATCTTTTTTAATCTTATCTATTTTAAAGTCTATCATGTCAGATATGAGAATAGCTGTTCCTGCCCTTTTTTGTGGGCCATTGGCTTGTATGATAGTTTTCCATCCTTTCATTTTAAGTCTGTGTTTGTCTTGAGTTAGGTGAGTTTCCTGTAGACAACATATTGTTGGGTTGTGTTTTCTGATCCATCTTCCTACTCTGTGTCTTTTAATAGGTGAATTCAGGCCATTGACATTTATTGATATCAAAGATTGAAGATATTTTAACACCATTCTTGTAGAGTTTTAGAGTGTTATATGTCCTATTTGTGGTGGTCTGGTTGTTTATAGGAGACCTTCCAGAACTTCTTTCAAGGCAGGCTTGGTGATGGTTGCTTCCTTCAACTGTTGCTTGTCTGAGAAGATTTTGATGCTTTCATCTAGTCTGAATGACAGTCTAGCAGGATATAGTATTCTTGGCTGAAAGCCTTTCTCATTGAGCACTCGATAGATATCTTGCCATTCTCTTCTGGCCTGTAG
This sequence comes from Erinaceus europaeus, assembly GCF_950295315.1. NCBI lineage: Eukaryota > Metazoa > Chordata > Mammalia > Eulipotyphla > Erinaceidae > Erinaceus > Erinaceus europaeus. Next base: position 74,988,580 of record NC_080172.1, on the reverse strand, counting down.
TGTTTGTATGCAGAAGCCTGCTGCTAATCTTATGGGTTTTCCTTTGTAGGTGACTCTTTGTTTTTCTCTTGCAGCCTTGAGGATCCTTTCTTTATCCTTTTTCCTTTCCATTCTAAGTATGACATGTCTTGGTGTTTTTAGGTCTGGGTTTATTCTGTTTGGGATCCTCTGGGCTTCTTGAATCTTTATGTCTTTGGTGTTGTCTAGACTAGAGAAATTTTCAGCTATTATGGCCTGGAGAATGCTTTCTTCCTCTCCTTCTCTTTCTTCCTCTGGTAAGCCAATACTGCGTATATTGTTTCTTTTGAAGTCATCCCATAGGACTCTGTTGTTGTCTTCAGCATCTCTTAATCTCTTTTTGAGATCTCTTACTTCTTTTTTAGTTGTCTCTAATTCATCCTCAATCTTGCTAATTCTGTCTTCAGCCTCATAGATTCTATTCTCTCTGCCCTCTACTGCTTTCTGGAGTTCATCTATTTTGTTGCCCTGCTCTGATACAGTTTTAGCTTGTTCTGCTAGTTGCCTTCTTAGCTCAGCGATTTCAGCTTTCAGCTCTCTAATAACCATGAGATAATTAGAATTTTCTTCCATATTCTCATTTGTTGTTTCTGCATTTCTGATTACAATTTTTTCAAATTCTTTACTCACTCCTGTTATTATTTCCTTAGCTAATGTTTGGATGTTGAACTCGTTGTTTTGTGCTTCACCCTCTGGAGGACTTTTAGCTGGACTCTTGTCCTGGTTCGAGTCTCCAATATTTTTTCTTGTTGTTTTAACCATTTTATATATTATATTATGAGTTCCCTTTATCAGTACTTTTCAAATTATTGATCACTATTGCCTGGATTGACTTGTGTCTAAGTAATTTAATTAAAAGGTTTACCGTGGTGGAAGTTAACAGTTTTTTCAATCCCTGAGTTGGAGCTCAGTGGTGTAAAAGCTTCTTTTTTTTTTCTTCCCTGTAGGCTATGGGAGCCTGAGGGCTTTTAAAATGTCATTAGGCTTCTTAGCTTAATCACTGACTCCTGACCAAGAGATAAAGCAGGGTGTGGCAGAGATAATCCAGTGGTTATGCAAAGAGACTTTCACAGCCCCTCAGCTATGCCACCGAGGTATAGGTCTTCTCCTGAGTTTCCCGGTTAGATCTCTGTCCCCAGGTGTCCCTCCCTGTTGCTGCTCCAGATTCTGAGGGTAGTAGCAATGGAGACTCAGAGTTGCACTTGGTGAGTCTCTGGGGAGTCCTTTCCTCCCTTCAGCTGTTCCCTTGTTGTGGAGCAGACTGGAGGTGGTGTCTCCACTGATAAACTGTTCAACTGTTAGCAGTCACTTAATCTCTCCTTAGGCCCCTCTCTCCTCTCTGTCACCAGCCACGCGTGTTTGTACTCACGGGTGATTTACTGGGTTCCTGTGGTCATTCTAGACCTGTCTTGTTTCGGTCCGGGTGGTCTCCTTTGATATTCCTAGTTGATCTGGGAGAGGAGAGGAGAGGAGAGGAGAGGAGAGGAGAGGAGAGGAGAGAAAGCGATCTGCTGCTCGTAGCTCCGCCTCCGGAAGTCGAATCTGACACAGATAACTTTTAAAGCACATTTAGTTCTAGTTCCAGCATTCTATGGTTCTCATTCATTAATTAAACAAACACCTATTGAATAAATATGGAACTATAACCATTAAGCCACAAAAGTCAAGTTTCTGGCATTATGGAAGTAACAATACAGTGGGGGAAACAAACATTCATCAAAATAACCACACAATTATAGTTTCAGTAATGGGCTTCTTAGAGTTTAGAGCTAGAGCTGAGATGGAAGAATGCCTGTAAGAATTTTTTTTTTTTTTTTTTGCTTCCAGGGTTATCGCTGAGGCTACTACCTAGCCCCCTGAAAGAGCTTTCTAGGTATAGAGCAAAGCATATGCAAAATTTCTATACAACTTCCTCTGAGGTGGCCCCATGGACTCTGAAGTATGAGATTTAAGTTCAGTCCTAAGCATTGCATCTGCCAGAGTGATACTCTGGTTTTGTTTCTCATCAATCAGTTAAGATACACAATCAGCTCTGTGCAGGGAGGAAGCATTGAGGGACTGGACGAGGCCTGTGGGAATAGAACAGAGATAGGAGGAGGGAATGTGGTCTGAGCAATGAGAAAAGGTGCAGGTGTGGGTAAGGTGACTGAGTTTCCAGAGCTTGGTGAGTTAACAGGTTTTCTCTAAGAAAACAGGGAGTTATTGAAGTGGTTTATTCTGGGAAGTAACTGGGTCATATAATGTTTTGTATATAGATTTTGTGGGCAAACCAATTTCAAGACAAGCTTAGTAGTAAGCCTCTCTACCTCCCACCCTCCCTCCCAAAGGTAGCTAAGGAATAGGGTGGTGCTGGCGAGAATAGAAGGCAGGCTTAAGATAATTTTGGAAGGTAATTTTAAAATCCATCAGGTTTGCTGATAGATGAGAAAGACTATCAAGGATGTCTCCTAGTTTTCTTATATGTAAGATTGATTCTGTTGCAACGAACATGGATATTGTAGTGAAATTAATTTTAAATAATGTCATGCAAACTTTTATTTCGCAAGATGCTAAAGTTTCAAAAATTTTAGAAGAGTAGAGGGCATGTCTTTACTTCTTGTTTTTGGGAGGTCTTTGCTAATTTGTTTTAATTTTTTTTTTTTTTTTTTTTTTACCAGAGCACCACTAAGCTCTGGTTTATAGTGGTGTGGGGGATTGAACCTGGGACCTTGGAGCCTCAGGCATCAGTCTCTTTGCATAACCATTATGCTATCTACCCCCACCCTGTTTTTTTTTTTCCTTTAACATTTTTCTACAGTGGAACCTAGTTTTTTTTTTTTTTTTTAAAGTATTTTATTTATTTATTTTTGAGAGAGAAAGACACAGAGAGAAATACCAGAGCACTGCTCAGATCTGGCTTATGGTGGTATAGGGGATTGAACCTGGGACTTCGAAGCCTCAGGCATGAAAGTCTCTGCATAACCATTATGCTATCTACCCACTCCTTTTTTAAATTTATTTTTTATTTAAGAAAGGATAAATTAACAAAACCATAGGGTAGGAGAGGTACAACTCCACACAATTCCCACCACCCAATCTCCATATCCCATCCCCTCCCCTGATAGCTTTCCCATTCTCTATCCCTCTGGGAGTATGGACCCAGGGTCGTTGTGGGTTGCAGAAGGTAGAAGGTCTGGCTTCTGTAATTGCTTCCCCGCTGAACATGGGCATTGACTGGTAGGTCCATACTCCCAGTCTGCCTCTCTCCCTAGTAGGATGGGTCTCCCGGGAAGCAGAGCTCCAGGACACATTGGTGGGGTCTTCAGTCCAGGGAAGCCTGGCTGGCATCCTGATGGCATCTGGAACTTGGTGGCTGAAAAGAGAGTTAACATACAAAGCCAAACAAATTGTTCAGCAATCATGGACCCAAAGGTTGGAATAGTGGAGAGGAAGTGTTGGGGGGGGTACTCACTGCAAACTCTAGTGTACTTCTGCTTTCAGGTATATATTTTGCAGTAGTTTACGGATACATGTGAACATATGCTCTCTCTCACAGAAACTGGTGTATATCTAGGTTTTGGGGCTTTGTTAGAAAGTGAACCACCTGGGATGGAATTAGAGAATACTATGAAAGGAAAGGTCTCACCCGAGTAATGAAGCTGAAGGGTTGTCATTCCACACGTGAAGTCTCTGGACACAGTCTGAGCTGAAGCATGTTGAGGTCGCAATTGCTGCGTTGATTAGGTTGCCATCGGCTGATGCAATATTATTTGATATGGATTGGGAGAGGCATGCGGGAAAGTGGGCCCTATCCTAAGGAGTGGAACCTGTTTTGGAGGTTATACTTTTAGATGGGAAAAGAGGCAGGACTCTTTTGAATTTCTAGGCGAATAATTGGAGGTTTTTGTACTGATAATTACTATCATTTTGCCACATCTAAATGTATAATGAAAGAAATTTGTATTGCTTTTATTGTTTTTCTTGCCTGTTCTTCGTAGGACTAGAGCAAGATTAGCAGGTAGTTTCTGTTCCAACCTTAAGTACTTTTCTTCTAAGAATTTTTTCTTTATATTGGATGGTTGCCCGAACGCCTTCACCTACTTGTGCCCATGCTGAGCCCCCTGCCGGACTCTGCAGGGGACTGCGGGTAAAGTGATATGCAATCCTACGTGCTATCCGCCTACAATGATTATTGTTTTTGAGAACGGCCAGTCACCTTTCCAGGAGCTCTGGGGACCTTTCGAAGTCTGCGCTTCTGCACCGCGAGCGGCCGCCAAGAAGAGTGGCGCGTGGGCGGTGCGGCAGAGCGAGCCCCACGCCCTGAAAGCGCGGCGGCCTCGGCCCGCGAGGGGGTGTGCCTTGTGCAGGTCTCCTAGGCAAGGGGCGGTTCAAGAGCCTCTAGGAAGTCAGCAATTTGTCCCGCCGAGGGACTGTGCTTTGAAAGAGCCGAGCCGAGAGGGATTTCCCCGCCCCCGTTCTCCACGGTCCAATCCTGTCGGCTTCTCCTTTTCTCGTCCTCCGGACCCGGCCCCTAACCTGCTCGAACCCATTATGCGGTAGCGGCGGCCCGGTCTCTTTAAGGCCCTGCCGCGCCTGCGCCTTGGGTTTTCCTGACGCGGCCGGGCTGGACCCCGGAGGAGCCCGCGGGCTGGCAGGCTGCGGCTCGGGTGGCTGAGCGGGAGCTGCGCGGCGGGGCTGGTGGGTGGAGGTCGGAGGCGGCCCCGAGCTCCTGAGCAAGCGCAGCGCCGGCGGGAGTGCGAGAAGGGCGGTCGGCGGAGCCCTGAGCGGGGCTGAGGCGCTGAGACGCGGTGGCGCGGCTGCTGGCTGCCGGCTGGATGGGAAGTTAATGTTTACGGTGGAGTCCACCCAACGTTTCCAAGGTGAGGGGCGCCGCGCCAGGCCGGGCGGGCCGGGAGGCCGCGGGGGCCGCGGGTGCGGTTGTCCGGGGCGCACTGCCGGGCCGGGGCGCTGCGAGCGGGGGAGGCAGCCAAACTTGCGGCGCGAGCGCCTGGCGCGCCCGGCCTCTCCGAGGCCTAAGTTTCTTGCGGCCGCTGCGGCCGGGGATCCTCCTCTGGTGACGCGGAGGGAGAAACTCGTCAGCCGGCTTTGCAGCGGAGTCCCAGGTCTTGCGGGGATCACGGAGCCTGCAAACCCGCCCCTTGAGGCCAGAAGTGGCCCGCGTTCCCTTCCTTGCAAAATTGGACTCTTTGGTCGGCCTCGGACTTTCTGCGCGAGGTTGTGCCTCTGGGCAGGTGATGGGCCAGCCAGGTGCGCTCGAGGTCTCCCAGGGATGCGCGCCGGGAGCGTGTCTAAGCTGCCACTGAATCACCTTATGACTGGCGGGCAAGACTCACGTTCACCGCAGAATTTCCGGTAGTTTGGATTGTGGTGGTGATGCTTGCTATTAGAGTTGCTGTGATTTCTTTGTAGACTTTGTGTCTCGTCTGTTGAGCGTCTTTAAGATCACAGTTGAGGTCCATTCGTGGAAGAGTTCACCAGAACTTTCGGAATGGTTCCCTTGCCTTCTCTCCTCCTGTCTTGTTACTGTTAGAAGAGATTTCGAAAAGCAGCGGCATTTCCTTGCAAAGTTATCTTTTTATTCACTGGGTTGCAGTGCAGTGGAATAAACGTCTTTCTTGGCTGCAAAAAGAAACCCAGTATTTTATGAAGACCAAGAAGAAGTAGCTGTTGGAAGTTTTTTTACCTTTGTTCTGGACTGATAAGTTACTAGCTTTAAAACATTTTATTTTAAGGAAATTTATTCGTAAACTTAAGTTACCAAAAAGTGTTAAAAACACATTAAGGTCTCTGAGAACTTCATGTCAAATTTAGAAAACTTCCTGAAGCAGCTGTGCCATCTTGAGTATGCAAATAAAGAATGTTTACAGAGTGTTCATTACAGATCAAGCACTAGAATACGAGTAGGTTGAGTTTTATACCTATGTGGAGTTAGTTTGTGAAGTATTTGGTACTAGATTCTATGGTTGTACGGATTTGCGTGTATGATAATTCCAGTTATCCCACATCTTTGCTAATGCTTATCAGCTTAGAAAATTTATGCAACTCTGGTAGATATTGAGTAATATAATAGTGTAGTTTTATTTTGCATTTTCTTAATTGTAGTTGAGTATTATTGACTATTTATATGTGTTCTTTTGTGAAGTGTCTGCTAAGTAAGTTTAAGTCAAGAAAATATTTATAATTCTTTATTCTGGGTGTATGTGTGTTTGTGTAAATGCACAATTTATCATCTTTTCCTCTGTCTTGCCTTTACATTCATTTGATGAGTGGAAATTCTTAATTTAAATGATACATACTTACTCTTTGCCTTTATGATTGCCACATTTTGTACCCTAAGAAATATGTGCCCAGCCTTAAGAATATGAAACTATTTTCCTGTGGGGCTAGTGAGATAGCTCACTTACAGTGAGCTGGTTTGCCAAGTGCAGGACCCAGGTTCAAGCCCAGCTTCCATTGCATTGAAGGGAGCTTTGGTGCTGTGGTCTCTGATATTGTCTGCTTCTCTGTGTCTATGTAAGAAGAAAAAGAAACTATTTTATTGTGTCCTCTTACAGAATTTAAAATATTTTTTTTTCTTTTTAAAAAATATTTATTTATTAATGAGAAAGATAGGAGAAAGAGAACCAGATATCACTCGGGTACATGTGCCAACGGGGATTGAACTCAGGACCTTATGCTTGAGAATCCAATGCTTTATCCATTGCACCACTTCCCGGACCACACAAAAAATTTCTTTTAAAAGTTTTTTTTTTTAAGACTTTTAAAAAAATTTTTATTTATTTTCCGTTTTGTTGCCCTTGTCTTTTTATTGTTGTAGTTATTATTGTTGTTATTGATGTCGTCGTTGTTAGATAGGACAGAGAGAAATGGAGAGGGGAAGGGAAGACAGAGAGGGGGAGAGAAAGATAGACACCTGCAGACCTGCTTCACCGTTTGTGAAGCGACTCCCCTGCAGGTGAGGAGCCGCGGGCTCCAACCCGGATCCTCACGCCGGTCCTTGCGCTTTGCCCCACGTGCGCTTAACCCGCTGCTCTACCGCCCGACTCCCTTAAAAGTTTTTAAATAAATGAAACCATTACACTTATTTATTTTATTTAATTGAGATAGAAATTGAGAGGGAAGGGGGATATAGACAGACACCTGTATTACTGCTTCACTACTCGTGAAGCTACCCTCCCTACAGGTGGGGCCAGGGGTTTGAACCCATGTCCTTGTGCATGGTAACATGTGCACTTAACCTGGTGCACAATTTACAATAAAACCTAGATTGTAGGTGTTGGGACCCACTTTTTACCATATGGGCATTTTTATGACCCAGCGCCATTACCATCCTTGCTCCTCTGTACTGTGTGACATTTCTTCATTAATCAGGTGACTTTATAAATGTAGATTTGTTTCTAGACATTCTGTTCTGCTTCATTAATTGATCTATTTATAATCCTTGCATCAGTATCACTATATTAATTGTTGCAACTTTATATAAAGAATCTTGCTAATTGGTTGTAGACTATAAGGTCTCCAGATTTGTTCTTTTCTTTAAAAAAATGTTTATTTGGTTCTAGTCCCTGGCTCCCCACCTGCAGGGGAGTCACTTCATAGGTTGTGAAGCAGGTCTGCAGGTATCTATCTTTCTCTCCCCCTCTGTCTTCCCCTCCTTTCCATTTCTCTCTGTCCTAACAATAATGACATCAATAACAACAACAATAATAACTACAACAATAAAACAAGGGCAACAAAGGGGAATGAATAAATAAATAAAAAGTAAAAAAAATATTTACTGATGGGAAGGGAGAGAACGAGAGCATTAGTTTGGTGCATGCTATGCTGAAGATCAAACTTGGGACCTAATGTTTGAAAGTCCACTGCTTTATTTACTGTCCCACCTCCAAGTGGCTCTAAATTTGTTCTTTTAAAGATTTTCTGAGAAGTTCTCAGTTATTAACATTTCCAGTTATTTTTCTTGTTAATCTACACATTTTGGAATCAGGATTGATTCTATTCAATTTAGGAACATGATATATACCTTCTTTTATTTAATTTCTCTAAATTTTCTCTTAACAGTTTGTAGTTGTGTGCATATCAGTCATATTTCTTTTTCTAGTCTTTTTAGAATTTTTTAAAAAGAGTTTATTTACTTACTAGTAAGAAAGGAGGAGAAAGAGAAAGAACCAGTTATCACTCTGGTACACATGCTGCTGGGGATTGAACTCGGGATCTCATATTTGATAGTCCAGTGCCTTATCCACTGTGCCGTCTCCTGTACCACTTGGTAGTCTTTCTTGATTTTTTTGTTACTATAAATTATATTTTACAGTATTTGTGGCCATTAAATAGAAATACAACAGATTTTTTTTGGGGGATGGGTAAGGTGGTGAGGTATCATTTCATCAGTAAACTATACCTCTTTGATCTTCATGACCAAATCTAAATGTGCTAGTTTTCCAACTAAATTTTGCATTTTTTTTTTGCATGCTGTTTCCAGTATGTAGAACTAATTAAAAAACAAAGTGTTTAGTATGAGAATAATCATTGTGGTTGTACTAGGGATGCCGACTGTGCCCTTAAAGAAGCTTAGAATCTAGGTGTATAAGAAATTCAAGAGGGAGTCGGGCGGTGGCGCCGCGGGTTAAGAAATTCAAGAGGGAGTCGGGCGGTGGCGCCGCGGGTTAAGCGCATGTGGCGCAAATCGCCAGGACCTGTGTAAGGATCCCAGTTCGAGTCCCCGGCTTCCCACCTGCAGGGGAGTCGCTTCACAAGCGGTGAAGCAGATCTGCAAGTGTCTGTCTTTCTCTCCTCCTCTCTGTCTTCCCCTCCTCTCTCCATTTCTCTCTGTCCTATCCAATAACAACGACATTAATAACCACAACAATGTTAAACAACAAGGGCAACAAAAAGGAAAATAAATAAATAAATAAACTTAATTAAAAATAAAGAAATTCAAGAAAAGGCATCTGAAGAGAGTCTGGCAGTAGCGCAGAGGGCTAAGCGCAGGTGGTGAAAATGCAAGGACCAGCTGAAGAATCTCTGTTCCAGCCCCCGGCTCCCCACCTGCGGGGGAGTCGCTTCACAAGCCGTGAAACAGGTCTGTGGGTGTTTGTCTTTTTTTCCTCCTCTGTCTTCCCTTCCTCTCTACATTTCTTTCTGACCTATTCAACAATGATGACATCAATGACAGCAACAATAATAACTACAACAAAAAAAAAAAAGGGCAACAAAAGGGAATAAATAAATCTTAAAAAAAAAAAAAGAAAGAAAAGACATCTGCCTCCTACTCAGAACTGCTTTGAAGAAAACTAGGCTGGCAGCATGCATAAGGAGCATTAAATTAATACTGGGTGCAGTGGGAGGTAAGAACGTCTAACTCCAGTGTTCAGATAGGTGGGCAAAGTGCTGACTGGGGAGATAGCACACATGGTATAGTGGGTTGGAACCTGGCATCATGGCCTTCCCAGGGAAAGTTCATGGTCGGTGGAGCAGTGCCATGTGCCTCTCCCTCTATCTGAAGTAAAAAAAAAAAAGTTGTCGCAGGAATGGTGGAATTTGATATAGGTGAGATGCTGCTCATTAAAGAACAATAATAACAACCAGTCAACCAAGTATTCCCTCATCCTCTCAAAAAAGACAAAAAAAAAAAAAACAAAGAGTAACCGTGGGTGGGGACTGTTAATCAGTATACATGTTTTTACCTAACCCCTTGCTTTTAATTTGAGCTGCCCTTCACTATTTATTCTCTTCTTGTGGAGCCTCTCAAACCAGTGTTTTTACAGAATAAATCTTTCAGAGGATGCAAATGGTGGAGAAAGGTAGCTGGAGGGTTCACTTAAAAAAAAAAAAACATGAGAAAGAGTAAACACCAGATCACAGGTTATCTCTGGCATGTAGTAGTGCTGGGATTGAACCTAGGCCCTTTGGGACCTCTAGCATGCAAATTTGATGTGATACTGCTGTGCTGTTTGTCCAGCTGTGGGCTGTCTATATACAGACTTTATCAGACCTTTTGTAAACTTTAATTCTCCCACCCTGATTGGAGACTTCAATCTTTGTGGTGTTCTGTGCACTAGGCACACTAGCTCTTGATCAAACTCCTTTCTGTGGGTTGATAGATTAGCTGCCTCTCTCCTTTTGTCTGAGAATGTTAAATTTAAATGTTTAAACTTTCTTCTCCTTGCAGAGTTTTATTCAAATCACATGTATCCCCTTTTTGGTTATAGTTTCAGCAGTAAAGGCCTACAGAGGTCTTGTAATTCTTGGTTTACGAGTGGCCAAATGAAAACTAATTGGAAGCCCTGAGCTTGTATGGTAGGGTATAACAACTTATAGTTTTACTCTTTATTAAGTTTAACTAAAGTAGTGGTTCCCAACTTTAGCTGAACATTAAAATCATGTGGAAAGTTCTGTTTTTCTGTGTGTGTGAATGTGTGATTTTTTTTTTTTTTTTGACTCCAGGGTTATGGCTGGGGCTCAGTGTCTGCACTAAGAATCCACTACTCCTGGATGCCATTTTTCCTATTTTGTTGCCCTTGTTGTTATTGTTATTGTTGCCATTGCTATTGTTGTTGTTGAATAGGACAGAGAGAAACCAAGAGAGGAAAAGACGGGAGGGAAAGACAGACATCTGTAGACCTGCTTCACCGCCTGTGAAGCGACCCACCCCCTTGCAGGTGGGGAGCCAGGGGCTGGAACCAGATCCTTCCTTACCCTGTTCCTTGTGCTTCGCACCATGTGCGCTTAACCCAGTGTGCTACTGCCTGCCCCTCTGGAAAGTTTTTTTAAAAAGACGCTTAAGGGTCAGATTGTGGTACAGCAGGCTGAGTGCACAGGGATGAGGGTTCAAGCCCCCAGTCCCTATCTGTAAGGTGGAGCAGTGGAGCAGTATTGCTGGTGTCTTTCTCCTCCTCCCTTCTCTGTTTCTATAAGAAAAAACAACAAATTGGCCACTGGGAGTGGCTGTGCAGTTACTGGAGCCCTAGCAGTAACCCAGGAGGCAAAAAGGAGGGGAAAAAAAAAAAAAGAAAAAGGACACTTAGAAGTCTGGGGCCCGGGCACAGTTGGACTTGGGTATTGGTGTCCCTACCCAAGTTCTCGCCATAGTATGTGCCACAGTGATACTCTGTTCTTCCTCTCATTAATAAATTAAAAAGAAAGAAAGAAAGGAAGAAGGGAAGGACAAAACAAAAAACCAAACACACAGATGCTTCTTCTTCTAGCGTTTGCCCTTCTTCCGTAGCCAGTCAACAGCGTCAGGTTGAGCCTGATGTAGTTTCGAGACCTCCTTTGAATCTGGAGAGGTGGCAGTCGTTGACTATGTGGATCATAGTCTGTCTGTAGCCGCAGGGGCAGTTCGGGTCGTCTCTGGCTCCCCAGCGATGGAACATAGCGGCGCACCGGCCATGGTCTGTTCGATAGCGATTGAGGAGGGCCCAATCATAACGTGCTAGGTCAAAGCCGGGTTGACGCTTGCAGGGGTCTGTGATGAGGTGTTTGTTCTTTACCTCAGCTGACGAACAAACACCTCATCACAGACCCCTGTAAGCGTCATGCTAACTCATCTAAATAGGTGGAATCTCTAGGGGTAGGACCCAAGATTATGTGAGTGTTTGTGTATTAATTTAGGTGTGATTGCAGAGATGGGTAGATTTTTAAAAAGTATTTATTTATTCCCATTTGTTGCCCTTGTTGTTTTATTATTGTAGTTCTTGTTGTTGATAATGATGTCATCATTGTTGGATCGGACAGAGAAATCGAGAGAGGAGGGGAAGACAGAGAGGGTAAGGAGCTGAGGGCTTGAACCGGAAACCTTATGCCTATCCTTGCGCTTTGCGCCACGTGCGCTTAACCCGTTGTGCTACCGCCCGACTCCCAGATGGGTAGATTTTAAGCAATTTAAAGATTTATTGGGAGTCAGGCAGTAGCGCAGCGGGTTAAGCGCAGCTCCCGGCTCCACACCTGCAGGGGAGTCGCTTCACAAACGGTGAAGCAGGTCTGCAGGTGTTTATCTTTCTCTCTCCCTCTCTGTCTTCCCCTCCTCTCTCCATTTCTCTGTCCTATCCAACAACGACATCAATAATAACAAACAAACAAACAAACAAAAAAAAAACAAGGGCAACAAAAGGGAATAAATAAATAAAAGTTAAATTTATTTTGCTATATATACACACCCATGTAAGTAAATGCAAGATACTATGGGGGAAAACAAACAAAAATACCTCTCCAGAATTCCTTCATATGGCTTTCTTCAAACTTCCACACTCCTTGCCCAGTGGTAACTAGCATTTAGATTTTTTAGCTTTAAAGATCGGTATCTGCATGTTCTTTTAAAATTTATTTATTTATTCCTTTTTGTTGCCCTTGTTGTTTTATTATTGTAGTTATTGTTGTTGTTATTGATGTTGTTGGATAGGACAGAGAGAAAATTGAGAGAGAAGGGGAAGACAGAGAGGGGAAGTGAAAGACAGACAGCTGCAGACCTGCTTCACCACTTGTGAAGTGACTCTCCTGTATGTGGGGAGCCGGGGGCTCCAACTCTGGTCCTTGCGCTTTGCCACGTGCGCTTAACCCGCTGCGCCACCGCCCGGCTCCCAGTGTCTGCAGGTTCTAAAACTACACTACTCATAGAAACCATTGACTTTGGAGTTGCCTGAGTCTGTCTCCAATATCTGTCTTTTCTCTTGGTCTAGTCAGGTTTTTCAGAGAATATCTCGATTAATTCTTTTAATGAGAGAGGGAAGTAGATCATGACTTTGGCACATGTGGTGCTGGGGATCAAACCCAGGACATCATGCTTGAGAGTCACACTTAAATCTGCGTACCACCTCTGACATATAGTGCTGTAGTCTCTCTCTCTCTGTGTCTTTCTATATATTTGAAATAAGAGGAATGAGAAAAGCTGAGCCAGGAGCAGTGGACTCTCAAATGCTTGAGACCCTGACACAACCCAGCTCGTCAAAAAAAAAAAAAAAAGTGAAGTCATCTATTTTAGGTAATAATTTGTACAGTTTGAAGTATTCACTTTTAAATTATGCCATCTTTTTTTGTGTGTGTGTTAAAAAAAAAAGCCCTTTCTGTGGCCCAGGAGGTGGCACAGTGGGTAAGATGTTGGCCTCTCAAACATGAGATCCCTGTGGCCCCTAATTCAGTCTCTGGCATTGCATATGCCAGAGTTGTGCTCTGATTCTTTCACCACTCCCATCTTTCCCCTCTCAGAGATTAAATAAATCTGCCTTTTTTTTTTTTTTTTTTTAGTCCTTTTATTGGGGCTGGGTGGTGGCACGCACACCTTGTTGAGCACACACATTACAGTGCATAAACACCTGGGTTCAACCTCCTGGTCCCCACCTACGGGGGTAGGGTGGGGGGAGGACACTATGGACTTCATGAAATGAAGTGACATGGCACTGCCAGTGTTCCTCTTTCTTTCTTCCTCCCTCCCTATCTCCCCCTTCCCTCCTGATTTTTGTCTCCCCCTCTCAAAATAATAATAATAAAAATTCTTTTATGAAATTTATGATGCTAGATAGTGGGTGTTTTTTATTTGTTATTTTCCGTAATGTCTTTCTGTCCTATGTTGAGCTTAAGATTTATTTATTTATTTTAAAGATTTTTAATATTTATTTATTCCTTTTTGTTATCCTTGTTGTTTATTGTTTTAGTTGTTGTTGTTGATGTTGTTGTTGGATAGGACAGAGAGAAATGGAGAAAGGAGGGGAAGACAGAGAGGGGGAGAGAAAGATATCTGCAGACCTGCTTCACACTTGTGAAGCAACACACCTGCAGGTGGGGAGCTGGGGGCTGGTCCTTGTGCTTTGCACTCCTGCGCTTAACCTGCTGTGCTACCGCCTAACTCCCTTAAGATTTATTTTTGACTAGTTTTATAAAATGCAAAAGTTTACTCAATTCTTACTGGACTTTTTTGCTTCTCTACAAATTACTTTCATGCTTGTGTACAAAATTCAAGATACTAATCAAAGGTAGTATTGCCAGTTATTTTTGCCCATCTTTGTGATGTTTTTCCTCAGTAGAAACACTTGGTTATCTACTTCATGGTTTGTGGATAGAAAATGCTGGTTGGTATGAAAGGACCAAACAGTTTTTCATTATTGCAGATTGCCTGGTGTGTTTATTTGTTGCAGTTTCTAGCTATTTATTACTGTATCTGTGCTTTGTTTTCCCTTATTCATTAATTTTTTGACAGAGACAAAGTCAGAGAAAGAGAGAGTGAAAGATAGACCACAGCACAGAAGCTACCTTCAGTGTGGTGGGGTTTATATATAGCGAAGCAGCAGCAGACTACCTAAGAGAGTTATTTTACAGGCCCTGTATCTGTACTTTTAAGAGTTTTCACTACATGTGGTATTTGTTTTTTCCTTGAAATGACAGAAGACAGTGTGGGTTTAGTGTTTGTTAATTGTTCTTTGTACTGCTCCAGCTTTCACATTTGTCCTCTAAAGTGTTCCCTAAAGCTAGTTAAACTGGCTGTTATCTGCATCTTCATTGTTAGTTTTGTTATTCAGTGTCTAGAAGTTCAGACTTTATTCTCAAGAGACTGCTAGCTCCTATGTTCTTGGAAGGGGCCTTCATGAGAACATCAGTCTGGGACAGAACTGACTATTATGAATCATTGTTTTTTTCCACAGGAAAATATAAGCACTGAAACAGAAGTGAAATAGGAATTTTTCCTTATCTTTGAGTTGGTACTCAAATATTTATATTTGTGTTTTCTTCTTTGACCTGATATCTCTTCTGAATATAGATTTGGTTGGCCTGGGTAATACAGTGCATAAAGTGTTGGACTCTCAAGCATAAGCTCTTGAATTTGATCTCTGGCCTATGTGTGACAGAGTGATGTTTTGCCCCCCCCCCCACTAATAATAAATAAATAAATATTAATTATGGATCTGGTATTGCAACAGCCTTGAGGCATCAAATGTCCTAGGTTCAACCTGACACCACTATATTGTCAGTAACTTTGCTAGGAGTTAATGCTTCACTGCTCCAGTCTGCTTTTAATTCAGAGACGCACAGGGATACCACAGTACTGGAGCTTCCTCTGGTGCCATAGTACCTACCATGTTACCTTAGACTCGAACCTGGGCCATGTGCATGCCAAGGCATGCACCTACCTGGTGAGCTGTCTCTTTGACCTTCAGGTATACCAGAGATGAGTATAGCTTGAAAGATTGATTGCCAGAATTTTATGATGAAAAGGTAGACCTAGAAGTAAATTGAGAGTAAAGTTAAAGACTCAACTTTTGTCCTTTTGAAAATGTGAAATAGTCTTGTTTCTGTCACCTGATGAATAAGCTTATAGAGGTTGTCAAGCAAGATGGTATTTCTATATTTAATGTTCAGGATCAGAAAAATGAGTCGGTAAATGATCTAGAAGTTATAAACATTACCAACTAGTCTTTAAGAGTCATCAAAGATAACCCATATTTAGTGTCTCCTATGTTCAGGTATAATGATAGGCCTTGCTTAGAAAGGTAGTGGTGATCTAGTCTGTGTATACAATTCTTGCTCTCACAAAATTTGCACCTAAAATTTACAGACACAGCTAGTTTTGAGTGAGTAGATTTTTTTTTTCCTGAAGAATAATGATTAATTAGTCTTTTGGCTTGAGTTAAAAAAATTTTTTTTAATAACTAGTAAGGAAAATTGCTCAGAGAAGCAAAAATTTTGTTTTTCACAGTAAAGACCATGGGAAGGAGGGAAGAGAGGAAGGCAGATTGAGGGGGTAGATAGCATAATAGTTATGCAAAGAGACTCATGCCTGAGGCTCCCGGGTTCAATCCCCAGCACCACCATAAACCTCAGTTGATTAGTGCTCTGGTTAAAAAAAAAAAGAAAAAGGAGGGGTAAGCTGACCCTCATTAATTTTCTCCCTTAGGATGCTGGCTGTTGATGTGTTTATCTTTAATACTGGGAACATAGTAAATGAGTAAATTTTGTAGGTAAGGGGCGATCACTGCTGTTTTATTTTGTAAGCAGTGATAGAGGTAAAAGAAAGTAAAGGACTCTGAAAATGAGGGGAGAAATCAGGATAGAATTAGAGGCCATTGACATTTAAGAGGTGGTGAACTGATAAGTAATCTACAAAGGAAGAGAATGAGTAGCTACTACAGAAGAAAAAAATCAGGAAAGCAATTTAAGACAAAAAGAACAAAAGTTTGGGCTGCTGGGCAGTAGTGCAGTGGGTTAAATGCACATGGCGCAAAGTGCAAGGACCAGTGTAAGGATCCCGGTTAGAGGCCCTGGCTCCCCACCTGCTCGGGTGTTGATTCACGAGCAGTGAAGCAGGTCTCTCTGTCTTCCCCTCCTTTCTTGATTTCTCTCTGTCCTGTCCAACAACAGCAATGGCAACGATAACAAGGACAACAAAAATGGGGGGAAAATAGCCTCCAGGAGCAGTGGATTCGCAGTGCAGGCACCAGCCCCACCGCTAACCCTGGAGGCAAAAAAACAAACAAACAAACAAACAAAAAAACAAGGGGAGGAGAAGATAGGGAGAGAGAAAGAGGACACCCGGGATCCTTGTGCTGGTCCCTGTGCTTTGCACTATGCGCGCGCTTAACTTGGTGCGGCGCGGCACTGCACGGCCCCTGATCTTTTAATTTTAACTTTTCTCTGAGATGTGTGTGTGTGTGTGTGTGTGTGTGTGTGTATGTATATGTGTATGTGTGTATATATATATATATTTTAAGAGAAAGAGAAACCTATAGCACTGCTTCACCACTTGTGCCTTTTCTCCCTTACAGATAGGGACTGGGTCTTGAACTCAGATGTTTGCAAATGGTTTAGTGTATGCCAGGTTCAAACCTGGGTTGCCCACATGGACATGACAAAGAAAGGGAGCTATCCAAGTGAGTTATCTTTCTGCTTCTCCTCCCCTCATAATTTTGTTATTTTCTTTACCAGTATAAAGTATTCAGTTAAAGTAGCTATCATTGAAATGGGATTTTTAGGATTTGCTTGTATGCTTGTTTTTACTATGATCTGTGTACCGCTTACACACTGGGAAATCATACTGATGGTGCTTATTGTAATTTCTAGATTTTTATTACTTACTACCAGAGCACTGCTCAGTTCTGACATACGGTACTACAGCAGATGGAACCTGAAACTTTGGAGCCTCAGTCTTGAAAGCCTTTTTGCATAACAATTATGCTATCTCCTCCACCCTATTTTAGTATTTTTTTTTAAAACCATTTTTGTTCCTCATTGACTATGAGTGACACTTTTTTTTTTCAATGAGTGACACTTTTTAACATACTTCTTGACACAGTGGTTGGTATATTGTGCATATAAAATAAGTGCATATTGCTTATATGATAAGTATTACTCATCCGACAATTATTGTGCTCTACCACTGTATCACATTCCAGTCATAACTACTCATTCTAAATTTGTGCATTTTTTTCAGACTAAATTGAGACATAAGGCAACAGATATTTTAGGACTTCTGCTGCTGCCAAAAAAAAAAAATGTGTGTGGCTATGCCTTTTTTGAAAAGAAACAATTTCATGTTTCTAACAATGGAAGGCTGAGTTTAAAGAATAGATTTAACTCTTTACTCTTGAATTTGAACAGTTGTAGTAGTTTTAGGTGAAATTCAAGCAATCAAATTTTAGTTTCCTTGAGTTCTTATTCAATGTATTTTAGCCAGCATGATGTCTTCTCAGTTTTAGTACAGAATATTTATGGGAAAATTCCACTAGTAATATAATGAAATGTTTCACATAATAATTGTATTAATTTTTTTTAAATAAGCACTGCTGAGCTCTGATTTATAGTAGTACCAGGGAATAAACCTGATTGAAGCAGGAATGATACCTCTGATGCCTTAGGCATCAAAATCTGCTGTATTCCTAGCAGATAATTGCCTTTTTTTTTTTTTTTTTTTTTGCCTCCAGTGGTTATTGCTTTGCTATGAATCCTTTGCTCCTGGTGGTTATCTTGGTCCCATTGTTGTTGTTGTTGTTGTTGCTGTTGGATAGGAAAGAGGAATTGAGAGAGGAAGGGAAGATAGAGAGGGAAAGAGAGGGGGAGAAAAAGACACCTGCAGATCTGCTTCACTGCTTTTGAAGTTATCCTCCTGTATGTGGGGAGCGGGGGCTCGAACTGGGATCCTTGTACTTAACCTAGTGTGCTACTGCCCACTCCCCTCCCATTGTCTTTTTAAAAAATTTTTTTATATTTATTTATTTTTCCTTTTGTTGCCCTTGTTTTTCCATTGTTGTAGTTGTTGTTATCGATGTCATTGTTGCTTCACCACCTGTGAAGCAACTCGCCTACAGGTGGGGAGCCAGGGGCTCAAACCGGGATCCTTATGCTGGTCCTTGTGCTTCTCGCCATGTGGGCTTAACCTGCTGCGCTACACCCGACTCTCCCATTGTCTTTTTTATGAAGGAAAACAACTTCAGTTTTTTTTTTTTGCCTCCAGGGTTATCGCTGGGGCTCAGTGCCTGCACTACAAATCCACTGCTCCTGGAGGCCATTATCGTTATTATTATTTACAATTTTTGTTGCCCTTGTTGTTATTGTTGTTGTTATAGCTTTTGTGTTGGGTAGGACAGAGAGAAATAGAGGAGGTGGAAGACAGAGAGGGGGAGAGAAAGATAAACACCTGCAGACCTGCTTCACTGCCCGTGAAATGACCCCCCTGCAGGTGGGGAGCGGGGGCTCGAACTGGGATCCTTGACTCGCCCTTGAGCTTCGCACCACATGTGCTTAACCCACTGCGCTACACCTTGACCCTCCCCCCCAACTTTAGTTTTTGTTTGGAACCTAATGAAGTTCTGTGTTGCAAAGGCTTCATTATGATAAGAAGTGATGGCATGAAAAACATGTGGCATGATGTCGAAGGAACAAGCCTTTTCTTAATTTTTCTTGTCAGTCCTTCTGGGTATGTTCCTTATCAGAAAAATGTGTGTGTGTTTTCATATTTACTGTGCAGAATTGGTCATGAGGAATGAAAGTAATAGACATAAAATGTCTAGAACAGGGAGTTGGGCTGTAGCTCAGTGGGTTAAGCGCAGATGGCGCAAAGTGTAATGACCGGCGTAATGATCCTGGTTGGAGCCCTGGCTCCTCACCTGCAGGGGAGTCGCTTCACAAGTGGTGAAGCAGGTCTGCAGTTGTCTATCTTTCTCTCTCCCTCTCTTCCCCTCTCCATTTCTCTCTGCCCTATCCAACGACTACAACAATAAAACAAAAAGGGCAACAAGGGAATAAAATAAAATTAAAACAAATGTCTAGAACAGTACCTGGCATGTATTTTCGTGCTATGTATAAATAGCATTATTATCGATTTGTCATTTCAGTACTGCTAAGGGGAGGCTTGAGGAATGGAAAGAAAAGCACATATGGAATTGAAAATAATATATAAAGATATTTTGAAAAGTAGGAATTACCAGACTGCCTAAGTGGGTTACCAATCCTACTTGTAAGTTTTTGCACATATTCTTCTTCTTCTAGCGTTTGCCCTTCTTCCGTAGCCAGTCAGCAGCATCAGGTTGAGCCTGATGTAAAGTTTCGAGACCTCCTTTGAATCTGGAGAGGTGGCAGTTGTTGACTATGTGGGTGATAGTCTGTCTGTAGCCGCAGGGGCAGTTCGGGTCGTCTCTGGCTCCCCAGCGATGGAACATAGCGGCGCACCGGCCATGGCCTGTTCGATAGCGATTGAGGAGGGCCCAATCATAACGTGCTAGGTCAAAGCCGGGTTGACGCTTGCAGGGGTCTGTGATGAGGTGTTTGTTCTTTACCTCAGCTGACTGCCAACTCTGTTTCCAAGAGTCTGGAACAGAGAAGTTTAGTGTAGGCGTAGGGGACCAGATTGGGTGACGAGACTTCAAGCGTTGGACAGGGTGGGCGAAGATATCCGCGTATATTGGCAGGTCCGGTGGAGCGTAGACGTGGGAAATGAACTTAGATGATGCCGCATCCCTACGAATATCTGGCGGGGCGATGTTGCTAAGAACTGGCAGCCATGGAACCGGGGTGGAACGGATGGTTCCAGAAATTATCCTCATGGAGGAATATAATTTGGAATCGACCAAGTGGACATGGGGGCTACGGAACCATCCTGGGGCACAGTATTCTGCAGTGGAATAGCATAATGCCAGAGATGATGATCGTAGTGTGGCAGCGCTTGCGCCCCATGAGGAGCTGGCCAGTCTTGCAATGATGTTATTCCTCGCGCCCACCTTTGCTGCAGTTTTTATGAGATGTTCGTGAAATGACAGAGTGCAATCGAGAGTAATGCCAAGATAGACTGGCTGGGCTTCATGCCGGATTCTCGTATCGCCAAGCTGCACATTAAGCTCACGCGAGGCCAAGGCATGGTGTAGATGGAAAACAGATGATAACGTTTTTGCAGTGCTAGGGATTAGCCGCCATTTTTTACAGTAATCAGATATCAGAGACATGTCTTTCGTGAGTGTTTCCTCAAGGATGTCGAACTTTGATGCCTGAGTTGCATAGCAGATGTCATCGGCGTAGATGAACTTCCTTGAAGAAGTTTCTGGGAGGTCATTGATGTAAATATTAAATAGCATAGGAGCCAGAACAGAGCCCTGGGGGAGGCCACTTGAGACAAGTCTCCATCTGCTAGACTTGTCACCCAGATGTACCCGGAATCTGCACATATTAATATGGGGAATTAAATTGTTGCAGTCCTGGAGGTGGAGCAGTGTTGAGACTTTCAAGTGTGAGATCCTGAGTTCTATCCCAAGCATTGCATTTGCCAGAGCGATGTTCATGCTCTATTTCCTACTCATACATGAATAAATAAAACTTTTAAAAAGGGAGTTATGTTGTCTATCTCATGAAATTATCATTTGAATGAGCTGTATATGCTTAAAATATTAATTATTGGGTTGGGAAGATAGCATAATGGTTATGCAAAAGGACTTCCATGCCTATGGCACATAGGGCCTGAGGAGGTTCAATTCCCAGAACCACTATAGGTCAGAGCTGGGCAGTGCTGTGGTTTAAAAGGAAAAAATATATATGTATAATTATCTTGTTCTTTGGATGGTTTAGGTTCACCTAGTAGCAGGAGAGAGTCTAGACTTGTTTGCGCATGCTCTCTCTCTCTCTTTCTCCCTTTCTTTCATATTCCTGGAGACAGAAATGGAGAGGAAAGGTGTGCAGAGAGGGAGAAAGAGGGACACAAGACACCTGCAGCACTGCTTCACTGCTTATGGAGCTTCCACTCCAGACGTGGGGACCAAAGACTTGTGTACACTAAAGTGTGCTCGCTACTTTACAAGAGATGGGTGAGCCATCTCTTGCCGTAATCCCCCGTCCCAGAAGTTTATAGCTTTAGATGACATTATTATTATTATTATTACATGAACACAGCTTAATTAAGATCCTTAGTGGAAATTTTTGTTATATGGTCTAGGTAGTTCAAAAAGCTGCTACTTTCTTCTTAAGAAATAAGGGTAGCCTAGCAATGAATATACTGAATGCCTTGGCATGAAAAATCTTTTTTTTTTTTGTAATTTATTTATTTTTATTTTATTATTTTTTTTAATTGAGGAATTTTATTTTTTTTATTGAGGAATTAATGTTTTACATTCAACAGTAAATACAATAGTTTGTACATGCATAACACTCCCCAGTTTCCCATATCATAGTACAACCCCCTACTAGGTCCTCTGTCATCCTTCTTGGATCTGTATTCTCCCCACCCACCCACCCCAGAGTCTTTTACTTTGGTGCAATATGAAAAATCTTTTTATAGCAGGTTGTAGATAAAATGACTAGTTAAAATAATTTGATAAAAATTGTAAACTACAGGTTTCAAAAGTTAAATGAATGCTAATTTTCTGGGTAATTGCATACTATATATAGGACACTTTGGGTGGGGAATCTTAAAAAATATTTTTTATGGGAGTCGGGCGGTAGCGCAGCGGGTTAAGTGCACGTGGCGCAAAGTGTTAATGGGCCGGCGTAAGAATTCCGGGTTCGAGCCCCCGGCTCGCCACCTGCAGGGGAGTCGCTCCACAAGTGGTGAAGCAGGTCTGCAGGTGTCTGTCTTTCTCTCCCTCTCTCTGTCTTCCCCTCCTCTCTCCATTTCTCTCTGTCCTATCCAGCAACGACAACATCAACAACAACAATAATAACTACAACAATAAAACAAGGGCAACTAAAGGGAATAAATAAAAAATATTTTTTTACTTGTTTATTTTGTATAGAGACAGAAATTGAGAGAAGAGGAGATAGAGAGGGACCTTGAACTTGGGTCCTTGGCAGTGTAATGTGCACCCTCAACCAAGTGCACCACTACTGAGTCCCAGTTTTGGATATCTTAAACCTTTAAAATGTGGTGGGAATCGTGTGGAATTGTACCCTTATCCTGTTTTTTGTCAGTGTTTCCTTTTTATAAATAAAAATTTAAAAAAAGCTAAAACAGTATTTCATGCACACAAAATGTTTCAATATGTAAGCCTATAAATGTCAACAACACTCAGATTTTTTAAAAAAAAGGTTATTTTTATGAGAGCACTGCTCAGTTCTGGTTTATGGTAGTGCTAAGGAGTGAACATGGGACCTTTGGTACCTCAGGCATTAGTCTTCTTGCATAACCAGTGTGTTATCTCTCCAGCACCACACATATGTTTTAAATTGATTAAAGTGTGTGTGTGTGTGTGTTTGTGTGTATTGTAAGTATTTCTGAGCCTCGGCGTCGTGTAATAAAGGGAATTTTGGAGATTGAGTGGTGGTACAACTAGTAATATACCTAAATTACAGTGTGTGAGGACCTGGGTTCAAGCCCCAGGTTTCCATCTGCAAGGGGGACACTTCCTGAGCAGTGGAGCAGGCTGTAGATGTCTCTCCTTTTCTCCTCAGCCTATTTCTCTCTGTCACTATCATAATCTAATAAATTAAAAAAAAAAAAGGAAAAAGTGGCCTCTGGGAACAGACTATCAATATAGATTTATAATTAGCCATAAACTCATGCTATTGGGACATTAAATAGAAAAAAATCAGCAAAACTGACAGTTTATGTTTAGAAGATTGAAGAAAAAAGTCCTATAAGCAAATTAGATTAGCTGCAGTTGAATATTTGTTAGCCTTGGCAAAATCCTGTTTATTTCCATTATAGGTATGGGATTATGATGTGATAGCTATGGGTAGCTTTCTCTGCTCATTTCTTTCATCCTCCTCCTCTTCACTTCTTCCTTTTTTTTTTTTTCACTTCCTTTTTAAAAAGGAAGGAGATAGAAAGGGAGAGAGACGGAGAGACACCTGCAGCCCTGCTTCACCACTCGCAGAGCTTCCCCCCTATATGAAGGAACGGGGGCTCGAACCTGGGTCCTTGTGCACTGCCATGTATGCGGCTTAACCAGGTGCTCCACCACCTGGCCCCATCTACTCCTCCCCCCCCAACTGCTTCTCTCCTTCCTGTTTAGATTTATTTACTTATTTTGGATAGAGACGAGCTGAGAGGGAGAAAGCGAGGGAAAGAAAAAAAAAGACACTTACAGCTCTGTCTTTCCACTCATGGAGCTTCCTCCCTGTAGGTGGTGATTCTTATACATGGTAAAATGCTTTCTCTACCAGATGTGTTACTGCCTGGCCCCATCTTCTTTTTAAAACATTTATTTATTAACATGAGAAAGAGGAGGAGGGGGAAAAAACCCTAGATTATCACTCTGGCTGCGAAACAGATGCAGTGCTGGGAATCAAACTTGGGACCTCATCCTTGTGAGTCCAATACTCTGACTACTGAGCTATCTTCTGAAGAGCCACTTGTCTTTGCCTCCTCCTTACATCCTTCTCCTTCCTTTTTCTGCCCTCCTTCTTTCTCTCTCTTCTCTTCTCCCTTCTTTTCTCTTCTTTATGCCTCCTCCTGTAGTTTACAGTGTAGGGCAGATTTCTTTTGTGCAAATGTTAAAGTCAGAAAAATGTCTAAACAGCTCTATTTAATATGAAAATTTTGTAAAAAGAGATTTTTGTTACACCCTTAAATTTTTTTTTTTTACTTTGCCTTTTACCCGCTTTTGCTGTCCTTACTTTATTGTTGTAGTTATTACTGTTGTTATTGATGTCGTCGTTGTTGGGCAGGACAGAGAGAAATGAAGAGAGATGGGGAAGACAGAGAGGGGGAGAGAAAGACAGACACCTGCAGACCTGCTTCACCGCCTGTGAAGTGACTCCCCTGCAGGTGGGGTTATCCTTTTTTTTAAAAAAAAATAAAGACAGGCAGAGAGAGATAGAGATAGCATATGTGAGGGAGAGAGAGAGAGAGAGAGAGAGAGAGAGAGAGAGAGAGTGAGTGTGTGTGTGTGTGTGTGAAAGAGACCAGAACACTGAAACTTTCTTCAGTGCAGTGGGGAGCCTGGCTCCAGCCTGGGTTGTGCACACGGCAAAGCAGCACAATACCCAGCTGAGCTATTTCACAGACCCTGTTAACATATTCTTGAGATTGTTTTTTACAGTAGTATTTCATGGATTAAGAAAAAGATTAAGTAAGAGATTATTTTCATGTGACATGTTGACAGTTTTCATTTTTAAATATAATTTCCATCTCAGTATTTTAGTTAATTGTATTTTCTTTTTTAAGCTTAAGAAAAAAAAAAGATTTTATTTACTGACTAACAGAAGATAGAGAACCAGAGCATCATTCTGGCACATGGAAGGACAGTGATTGAACTCTGGACCGCATGTTTTCAAGTTTAGTGCTCTTTTCACTGTATCACCTCCCGATCCTAACTGACTTTCTTACATACATAATTGGACTGATTTTGGGTAGCCTGTTCTTATCATATAAAGACCTCATGGTCATGACAGGTCATGTTCTAGCTCATATTCCTATTGAGGATTTATAATTTTCAGAACAACTTTATTTTGGAGTTGAATGTCTATACTCTTATAGCTCCATCATTTATTAGCTATTGAATCACAAGCTAGTTGCTTGGCCTCCATGAACTTCAGGAAATCAAGAGTTATTGTGAGGATTAAGTGAGATAATGCAAACTTTGTCACTATATCTGGCATATAGTAAATATATCTAATGATGATGGTAGCAACAGGAGTAGTATTATCATTTTATGAGTTTTACTTTTTCTGAAAATCAGTTCTAGAAATAGGTAGGAATGATAAGACATAGATGGAAATATGTGCTATGCCTCCAGAAAAATAACTCTGAAATTGTCATGTAGCTATCTGAAGGAAAGAACTTGTCAGCAGTATAGCTTTTGTTTCCTGTTTTTTTCCCCTTTCTCTTCCTGTTCTTTTGTTTGAATTCTCTTGCGGTCAGTGCTCTGTGTCTTTCCTTCTTCCATCTTTCTTTGATAGTTGTTTGCAATTCTTTGTGGATGTTGACAAACTGTTTATCAGTATTTTTTTACCAGAGCACTGCTCAGCTCTGATTTATGGTGTTGCTGGGGATTGAACCTGGGACTTAAGAGCTTCAAGCATGAGAGTCTTTTTGCATATTCATTGTGCTATCTAACCAGTGACAGACTGTGTTTAAAAGTTCACACTCCACGGTAATATTCAGAACATGCTATTGCTATTTCGCAATAATATTTATTCCTATGCTTATATAACAAATAATATTTTTTTAACCTGCTTAAAAGGCTAAATATATTTATGGTAGGTAACCTAAGTCCTACTGGAACAGATTTAATACAAATAATTATCTTCTACATATTCAGTTTTCTTAAGATTATTACTGGCTCAGAGTTTACACCTTGAAGAGTGAAGAGAAATAATGATATACTTAATAGTGTTTTATATTTACATTGATACTTAGAACATTTTGAAATTTGGGCACATTTCAGAATGTACTTCTAAACTTGATAAATTGTTGTTTACTTTGGAAGCAAATATAACCTATTTTGATCTACTTGGCCTTAGAAACAGACACATATTCATGCCATGTGTGCTTAACCCGCTGTGGCTCCCACAGATACATATTCATAAACAAGCATGGTGCTGTAAGTTGGTGACCTCTGGGGTTTTTATCTTGTATAAGCAGTCCAAGCTGTAGTTTAATAATGATTCCAGAAATACAGTTTCTAGTTATTCACCTGCCTTCCAATTTCTCCTTAGATTTATGGGTTCCTGTAAAACTGTAACATTTATGATATCTATAATGCTTATGAAATAAATAAAATAAAACCACATTAAAAAAGATAGGAACTTTTAAGTGTTGCCTAAGATATGGTGAAAAGGGAGCCTTTTTTTTTCTTTAATATTCTCTTTGTTTTGGATAGAGACAGAGAAGTTGGGGGTCGGGGGAGGAAGTAAATAAGTAGGGAAGGAGGCACCTGCAGCTTTGCGTTGCCATTTGTGGAGTTCCTCACATGCAGATGGGGACCAAGAGCTTGAACCTGGGTCTTTGCGCACTATTCTGTGTGTGCTCAACCAGGTGTGCCACTGGTCCCAAGGGTACCTTTTTTTACACTGTTGGTGGGAATGTAAATTGGTCCAGCCTCTGCAAAACAGTCTAGAGATTCCTCAAAATATTAATTACCTACCATATGATTTGGCATTTGCTTGTCTAGGGATCTATTGAAAGAACACAAAAACAATTATCTGAAGATATAGGTGTATACTTTTGTTCATTGCAGAGCTATTAGTAATAGCCAACTGGGAAATAATCCAAATCTTCCATGACAAATGATTGGTTAAGAAAATTATGGACTATATACATGATGGAATTTTACTCAGCTATAAGAAATGATGAAGTCTTAACTTGGATGGAATTGGAGGACATTAAAATAATAATAATAATAAAAAGCCAGGAGAAAGATCAAAGAGATAGGCTGCCAAACCATTCCAGTACATTGGAAGCCAAAACTTTAACCCAGAACCTCAGTCATGTGAATCTCACATGAATAGTTTAGCATTAAGTTGGCTGGAGTTGTTCTTGGTCAACAGGTCTGAAAAACACTATGACATATTTAGAGAGAGAGACAAAAATACCCACTGCATTCATTTAACTTACTGCAGAATATTATTATTATTATTATTAATTGCTTGACTAGAGATGGGAAGAAATCAAGATGGAAGGAGATGCTGGTAGGGAGAGAGAAAACCTGGTCCTTGTGCACTGCCGTGTATGCGCTTAACCAGCTGCTCCACCACGCGGCCCCCTCCCACAGCTGCTGCTCTCCTTCCTCCTGTTTAGATTTATTTACTTATTTTGGATAGAGACAAATTGAAAGGGAGAAAGAGAGGGAGAGGGAGGCATGCTTATAGCACTGCTTCACTGCTCAAGAAACTCTCCCCATGCAGGTAGGGACAGGATAGGTGGGAGGGAGGGGGCTTGAACCAGGATCTTTGTGTATTATGTGTGCACTTAACCAGGTGTGCCACCACCTGGCACTTCAGAATATTAGTTTTCTATTTTATTATTTACTATTAATCTGTTACTAGCCTAATTTATAAATTAGACCTTTTTTGGTATGCATAGGATAAATATAGTATGTATAGGACTCAAAAAATACTATCAGCAGTTTTAGGCATCCAGTTGAGGGTGTTTTGAATATATCCCCTACTTCTTCTTCTAGAGTTTGCCCTTCTTCCGTAGCCAGTCAACAGCGTCAGGTTGACTATTAATAAGGGGAACTACTGTCTATCCTTTTTTTTTTTGTAATTTAAAAAAAATATTTATTTTATTTTCCCTTTTTGTTGCCCTTGTTTTTCATTGTTGTTGTAGTAGTTGTTTTTGTTGATGTCATCATTGTTAGATAGGACAGAGAGAAATGGAGAGAAGAAGCGAAGACAGAGGGGGAGAGAAAGACAGACACCTGCAGACCTGCCTCACCGCCTGTGAAGCGACTCCCCTGCAGGTGGGGAGCCAAGGGCTCGAACCGGGATCCTTATGCTGGTTTTTGTGCTTTGCACCACGTGTGCTTTCCCGTTGCACTACTGCCGGACTCCCCGTCTATACTATTTTTTAAATAACATTTAACATTGTAATTACTTCTTTGATTTCTCTTTACACTCCATTAGAAGTGAGCCACTTATTCGTTTTCTCAATACCTGCCTCTTTTTTTTCTTTTTATCATTTTAGTGCATTTGGGGCTAGTGGTTTATAGCACAGTTGTTGCTACATGTTTACACTTTCTCATCTTACACTTTCTCATCTTCCCGTGATGGGTGTCTGTAGAACACTCACCCAACATAGGTCCTTTCCCACCATCATGCACCAGAGCCCCAACACCTTCCTTACCCTCTCCCATTCCCTCCTTCCCCAGGGTCCTTTATTTTGATGCAGTCAACCAACCTACCTCTGTATTTAATGCTTAGTATCTTTTAAGTGAAATTAGTAGAGTTTTTGTTGGGGGTAAAGATCTTTGAAGATACTAAATCATTCATACTAAATGTTTGAAACCGAGGCAGCCAGATTTTAAAGTTATTTTTAGGTAGAATGTAAAGATCACCTCATTTCCTCTGAAGAATGGGAATAGGAAGTTTTTTCTTTTTTTGGTAGAAACATTTTTTTTCCCTGTAAGTAAATGTTTATTTTTACCAGTTATGAATAATTGTTACTGTTTTTTAATTAAAACAGCAGAGTTAAGTAACGATGGCAGACTGTATTTCTTTTTAAAAAATATTTATTTGGGAGTCGGGCGGTGGCACAGCGGGTTAAGCGCACGTGGCGCAAATTGCCAGGACCTGCGTAAGGATCCCAGTTCGAGCCCCCGGCTCCCCACCTGCAGGGGAGTCGCTTCACAAGCGGTGAAGCAGGTCTGCAGGTGTCTGTCTTTCTCTCCTCCTCTCTGTTTTCCCCTCCTCTCTCCATTTCTCTCTGTCCTATCCAACAACAACAACATTAATAACCACAACAATGTTAAACAACAAGGGCAACAAAAAGGAAAATAAATAAATAAACTTAATTAAAAATATTTATTTATATTTATATTTCCCTTTTTGTTGCCCCTGTTGTAGTTATTATTGTTGTTGATGTCATCGTCGTTAGATAGGACAGAGAGAAGTGGAGAGAGGAGGGGAAGACAGGAGGAGAGAAGGATAGACACCTGCAGACCTGCTTCACTGCCTATGAAGCGACTCCCCTGCAGGTGGAGAGCTGGGGGCTTGAACCGGGATCCTTATGTTGGTTCTTGAGCTTTGTGCCACATGCGCTTTACCCACTGTGCTACTGCTGATTCCCCAGAGACTGTATTTCACAAAGGTTTATATATTTACTATCTGACCACTGGCTTGACTTTTCAGATATATTCACTCTCCTCTTTCTTAAAAATTATTTTATTTTTTTAACATTTATTTATTTTCCCTTTTGACCTTGTTTATTATTGTTGTTATAGTTGTTATTGATATTGTCGTTGTTAGATAGGACAGAGAGAAATGGAGTGAGGAGGGGAGGATGGGGGAGAGAAAGATGCCTACACACCTGCTTCACTGCTTGTGAAGTGATTCCCCTGCAGGTGGAGAGCAGGGGGCTCGAACTGGGATCCTTATGCAGGTCCTTGCATTTTGCATCACGTGGACTTAACCTGCTGCGCTACAGCCGGACTCCCTCCTCTTATCTTTTTTTTTTTTTTTTTTAAATTTTATTAGTGATTTAATAATGCTTGACAAGATTTCAAGGTAATGGGGTTATAATAATACAATCCCCACCACTAGAGTTCCATGTCTCATCCCCTCCATTGGAAACTCCCCTATTCTTTATCCCTCTGGGAATGTGCACCAAAATTATTATTTTTTTAATTGAGGGACTTAATAATTTACAATAGAGTTGTTGTACAACTAAAATTCTTTATGGGGTGCAGAAGGTGAAGGTCTGGTTTCTTCAGTTGCTTTTCTTTCTTTCTTTTTAAAAAAGGTTTTATTTATTAATGAGAAAGATAGGAGGAGAGAGAAAGAACCAGACATCACTCTGGCACATGTGCTGTCGGGGATCGAACCCAGGAGCTCATGCTTGAGAGTTCAAAGCTTTATCACTGCGCCACCTCCTGGACCACAGCCATTTCAGTTGCTTTTCTGTTGGACATGGGCTTTGGCACAATGATCTGTACCCCCAGCCTGAGAAACAGAGAAATTGAGAAGGAAGGAGAAATAGAGAGGGAGGGAGAGAGACTTCTGAAGCATTGCTTCACTGATTATGAAATTTCCCCTCTGCAGGTGGATACTGGGGGCTTGAACCTGGGTTCTTGCCATGGTAACATGTGTGCTCCACCTCACCACCACTCAACCACAAGGAATAACAAGCTTTTAAACTACTAGTATTATGTGACCTGGGAGGTGTCACAGTGTTAAAATTCTGAATTTATAGACATGACGTCCCAGTTTTGACCTCTGGCATTGTAAGTGACACGCTAGCTTTCTTTGCCTCTGTGTGTGCCTCTCTCATGAAATAAATGAAATAATGCTGCTTCTTCTTCTTTTTTTTCCTAGCTAGACGTAGTGAAGGGAGAGAGAAAGACCAGAGCAACACTCTGGCACATGTGCCAGGGATCAAACTCAAGACCTCATGCATGTAAGTCTCTGTCATTGTGCTATACCTACCTCCTGGGCCACCCAAAAATGTAAATAATGGAAAGGATTTCTATATATAGACATACATATATTTATTATGGATATAATTAAATCCACATATATATTTAAACCAGAGCATTGCTCAGTTCTGGCTTCTGGTGGCAGCAAGGATTGAACCTTGAACCTTAGAACCATAGGTATTTAAGCAGTTTTGCATAACCATTATGCTATCTCAACTTCAAAACAAAGAAAAAAAAAACCCTGCTGTTTACATTGGCTTTAGGAATTTGATACTGATTTTGTTATGTATTTGGCACTGATTTTTGAAGTTATGGTCTTTGACTTTTATTGTTAGTTTTCTGGGTGAAAATGTCTTGTGTAGATTTTAATTTCATATTACCTCAAGGCATATTAACTGAAGCTATTTTTTCACCTTTATAAATAAATTAAAAAAATTACAAGGGTCATTCTTTAATTTGAAGAATTTACTGTATATATTAAATTGAAGATTTTACATACTGATGTATGTACCAGGAGGCGTTGTTAGACTGTGTCCTAATGGAATATACTTTATGTATTCTAGAGAGAATATATTACCTCTGAGGGCTTCATATTAATTTTAGAATATCTGGGTTTGAGTCTTAGTTTGATATTTTGTCCTAAGTATGAACCTTTGTGAACCCATTTCCTACTTTGAAAAATTCATTTCCATGAACTCTAGCACCCCCGCCAAATAACAAAATACTGGTTTCTTTAGTCCCAGTTAGTGACAGCATTGATTGCTCAAGCCAGAATAGATTTATTATGCTCCTGAATTTTTCCCTCTCTTTTTCTGCACACTTCATCAGAAAGTAATTTTGTTTCCACCGTCATGATAGTTGTCTCATATACCTCTATTTTTCTTGTCGCTTCTATCTCTGTAATAACCTAAACCTTAATTTATTTAGATTTCTGTAATTATCTTCTTTTCAGTCTCCTGACTCTTAATTTTTTTTTTTTTTAATTTATTAGTGGGAGTCGGGCTGTAGCGCAGCGGGTTAAGCGCAGGTGGCACTAAGCACAAGGACCCGCATAAGGATCCTGGTTCAAGCCCCGGCTCCCCACCTGCAGGGGTGTCGCTTCACAAGCGGTGAAACAGGTCTTGCAGGTGTCTTATCTTTCTCTTCCTCTCTCTGTCTTCCCCCTCCCCTCTCCATTTCTCTCTGTCCTATCCAACAACAATGACAACAATAATAACTACAACAATAAAACAACAAGGGCAACAAAAGGGAATAAATAAATAAAAATAAATATAAAAAATATTTAAAAAATTTATTAGTGACTCAATTTGATTTTTGAAATTACGAGATAACAGGGCTACAGTTCCACAACATTCCCACCACCAGAGCTCTGTATCCCCACTCTACCCACTGGAAGCTACAGCAGTTTTTCTAAAGTCACAGACATGAGCAAACCACCATTTTTATAACTATCTGTCTATTTTGACCATTTCCCCCCTATAGTTCTGCCCTCTCTTCCCTCCCAAGCCACACCTACACTCATCAGCACTTACAAATGTCCCGTCTTTCTTCTTCTCCTCCCCCCCCCTTCTCTCTCTGGGTCCTGATGGAGTTGGAGTTCAGAGCCCTCTGGCCACTCTCCCCTATCAGATCTCTCTCCCTATGAAATTCTGGACCAAAATCCTCTTGGGGGTGCTAAAGGTGGGAGCTCCAGCCTCCATAACTGCTTCTCTGATGGGCATGGGCTCTGGCAGATTGACCCATACCCCTAGCCTATGTCCACCTTTCCCCAGTGGGGTAGAGCTCTGGAGAGGTGAGGTTCTAGGACACATTGCTGAGGCCAGCTGCCCAGGGAAGTCAGGATGGGATCATGGTAACATCTGCAACTTGGTGGCTGAGGCTATGGCACTTCTGCAGATGTTTCAGCTGTAGTTGGTGAGTTTTGTTAAGTTTGATAGTTAACAGAGATTTGTTGTTTTGGGGCAGATCAGTTTAAAACAGTAAAGATGATACTACTCTTTGAATTTTCAAAATCTTAAATGACTTCCAGTTATACTCCAAACAGATTACAAATTCCTTTTCTAAAGTTTCCTATAATTTTCCTTTCAATTCCTGTTTGGGCCCCTGTTGATTTTTGCAGTTTCATCTTTCTACACCCCTTTTTTTTTAAAAATATTTATTTTCCCTTTTGTTGCCCTTGTTTTATTGTTGTGGTTATTATTATTGTTCTTGATGTCATTGTTGTTGGATAGGACAGAGAGAAATGGAGAGATGAGGGGAAGAGAGAGAGAGGGGGAGAGGAAGATAGACAGACACTTGCAGACTTGCTTCACTGCCTTTGAAGCAACACTCCTGCAGGTGGGGAGCCAGGGGTTCGAACCGGGATCCTTACCCGGTCCTTGCGCTTTTTGCTGCTTGTGCTTAACCCGCTGTGCTACTGCCTAATTCCCTCTATACCCTTCCTTAAACTACTATGTGTTAGTCATAATGCTTTCTTCTTAACCTATGCTGTTTGGTACGGTGGGCACTAGCCATATGCCACTTGAAGCATTTGAACTGTGGTTAATCTAAATTGAGTTGTACTTTTAAGTGTAAAGTGTACCCTGGGCTTCAAACTCACTTTTAGAGACTGTAGAACATTTCATCTGGTATTTTTTATATCATTTTATATGACAGTTGTGGACACATGGGTTAAATTTAACATTTCACCATGACCAGTGTCTGCAAAACACACTCACCCCAACTTAGGTTTTTTTAAAAAATACTTATTTATTCCCTTTTGTTGCCCTTGTTTTATTGTTGTAGTTATTGTTATTGATGCCATTGTTGTTGGATAGGACAGAGAGAAATGGAGAGAGAAGGGGAAGACAGAGGGGGAGAGGAAGATAGATACCTGGGAGTCGGGCGGTAGCGCAGCCTGTTAAGCGCACATGGTGCCAAACACAAGGACTGGCGTAAGGATCCTGGTTCGAGCCCCCTGGCTCCCCACCTGCAGGGGAGTCGCTTCACAGATGGTGAAGCAGGTCTGCGGTTGTCTATCTTTCTCTCCCCCTCTGTCTTCCCCTCCTCTCTCTATTTCTGTGTCCTATCCAACAACAGTGACATCAAGAACAATAATAAGAACCACAACAATAAAACAACAAGGGCAACAAAAGGGAAAATAAATGAATAAATATTAAAAAAAAAGAAAAAAAAGAGACAGACACCTGCAGAGCTGCTTTACGGCTTGTGAAGTGACTCCCCTGCAGGTGGGGGGGCAGTACTGAACCCGGATCCTTATACCGGTCCTTGTACTTTGTGCCTCGTGCATTTAACCCCCTGCGCTACCGCCCGACTCCCCCAAGTTAGATTTTTTTTTTTCCATCATTGTGCAACAGGACCTTGAGGTCTTCCCTCTCTCTAACCCCATCCTTTCCTAGAATCCTTTGCTTTGGTACAATACACCAGATTCGTCCAAGTTTTACTTGTGTTTCCCCTTCCTGTTCTTGTTTCTGAAGTTCTGCCTAGAATATCATCCCATATATATCCTTTTCTTTTTAGCTTATCTCACTTAACATGATTCCTTCAAATTTCATCCACAGTGAGGTGAAGAAAGTGACTTCATCATTCTTAATAGCTGAACAGTATCTCTCTCTCTCTCTCTCTCTCTCTCTACACACACACACACACACACACACACACACACACACACACACACACACACACACACACACACACACACACACACCTACCTCACAACTTTCTTAACCACTCATCTGTTTTGAGTACACTGGTTGCTTCCAGGTTTGGTCTATTCAGATTGTACTGCTGTGGACACAGGTGTACACAGATCTCTTTGGATGTGTTTGGTACCTTAGGATATATTTCCAGGAGAGTAATTAATTGCTGGATCATAGGGTAGGTTCTTTTACTTCCACAACCTCTCCAGCATTTGTTGTTACTTTCTGATGTGAAGTGGTAGCTCACTGTTGTCTTTATTTGTATTTCTCTGATAATGAGCACCTATGAACATTTTTTTTCATTTGTCTTTTGTCTTTTGGATCTTTTATTTGGTGAATATTCTGTCCATATCCTCTCCCCACTTTTGGGGGGTTTTATTTTGTTATTTATTTACTTATTTAATTTGCCTCCAGGGTTATCACTGGAGCTTGGTGCCTGCGCCACGAACCCCCTGCTCCTGGAGGCCATTTCCCCATCCATTTTGTTGTTGTTATTGTTCTTTTAATATATTTATTTATTTATTTATTTATTTTCCCTTTTGTTGCCCGTGTTTTTTATTGTTGTTTAGTTATTATTGTTGTTGTTATTGATGCCATTGTTAGGTAGGACAGAGAGAATTGGAGAGGGGAAGGGAAGACAGAGGGGGAGAGAAAGATAGACACCTGCAGACCTGCTTCACCGCCTGTGAAGCGACTCCCCTGCAGGTGGGGAGCCGGGTCCTTGCACTTTGCTCCACGTGCCCTTAACCCGCTGTGCTACCATCGAACTCCTGTTATAATTGTTTTTATTGCTGTTGTTATTGGATAGGATAGAGAGAAATCAAGACAGGAGGACAGATAGACACCTGTGACCTGTTTCACCGCTTGTGTTGTGACCCCCCTTGCATGTAGGGAGCTGGGGGCTCAAACCAGGATCCTTACTCCTGTCCTTGCGCTTTGAGCCATGTGTGCTTAACCCAGTGCACCACCACCTGACCCCCTATATATTTATTTTTAATATTTATTTATTAGATAAAGACAGAAACATTGAGAAAGGAGGGCCAGATAGAGAAGGAAAGAGGCAGAGAGATACCTGCAGCCCTGTTTCACCACTCCTGAAGCTTTCCCTCCTGGAGGTAGGGAGTTGAACCGCTCTCTGCATGGTCATATGTGTACTTA
Source organism: Erinaceus europaeus (assembly GCF_950295315.1). Lineage (NCBI taxonomy): Eukaryota > Metazoa > Chordata > Mammalia > Eulipotyphla > Erinaceidae > Erinaceus > Erinaceus europaeus. Next base: position 74,953,230 of record NC_080172.1, on the reverse strand, counting down.
ACTGGGTGTGCCACTGCCCAGCACCTGAAGCTTTCCAATTTGATATAGTCCTGTTGGCTTATTTTTGTAGAATTCTGTTTCCCTTGCAAGTGGACTTGAGTCACTGAAAATGCTTTTAAAACAGATAGAAAAGTGTTCTACTAATGTTTTCCTCTAGATATTTGATGGTTTCTGTTCTAACATCCAAATCTTGATCCATTTGGAATTTACTTATGTATGTGGTGAGATAGTTGTCCAGTTTAATTCTTCTGGATATTTCAACCCAATTTTCACACCACTTGTTAAAGAGATTCCTTTCTCTATAAAAAATTAGATGTCGGGATGTTGGGCGGTAGCATAGCGGGTTAAGGGCATGTGGCTCAAAGTGCAAGGACCAGAGTAAGGATCCCGGTTCAAGGACCCGGCTCCCCACCTGCAGGGGTGTCACTTCACAGGTGGTGAAGCAAGTCTGCAGGTGTCTGTCTTTCTCTCCCCCCCTCTGTCTTCCCCTCCTCTCTCCATTTCTCTCTGTCCTATCCAACAACAAACGACATCAACAATAACAATAGTAACCACAACAAGGCTACAACAACAGGGGCAACAAAAGGGGGGGAAAATGGCCTCCAGGAGCAGTGGATTCATGGTGCAGGCACTGAGCCCAGCAATAACCCTGGAGGCAAAAAAAAAAAAAAAAAGATCTCCATAGGTGTGGGGGCTTATTTCTGGGCTGTCAACTCTATTTCACTGGTCACTGTGCCTATTTTTAAAAATTTGTTATTATTATTAATGTTTATTTTCTCTTGTTGCCCATGCTGTTTTATTGTTGTTGTTATTGATGTTGTTGTTGTTGGATAGGACAGAGAGAAATGGAAAGAGGGGAACACAGAGGGGGAGAAAGATAGTCACTTGAAGAGCTGCTTCACCTCTGGTGAAGTGACTCCCCTGCAGGTGGGGAGTCGGGGGCTCGAACTGGGATCCTGCCGGTCCTTGTGCTTTGTACCACTTGCGCTTAACTCGCTGCGCTACCGCCCGACTCTCTATTATTATTTTTAAGGTTTTTATTTATAAAATGGAAACACTGGCAAGACCATAGGATAAGAGGAGTACAATTCCACACAATTCCCACCACCAGAACTCCATATTACTGTCTATTTTTATTCCAATACCAGGCAGTTTTGATTATAATAGTTCTATAATATAGTTGAGACCTGGGAACATGATGCCTCCAGTCTTGTTCTTTTTTGTTTTTTAAGACTGAATTTCTTTTTTTTTAAAAATATTTATTTATTTCTTCCCTTTTGTTGCCCTTGTTGTTTTATTATTGTAGTTATTGTTGTTGGGTAGGACAGAGAGAAATGTAGAGAGGAGGGGAAGACAGAGGGAGAGAGAAAGACAGACACCTGTAGACCTGCTTTACCGCCTGTGAAGTGACTCCCCTGCAGGTTGGGAGCTGGGGGCTCGAACTGGGATGCTTACACTGGTCTTTGCGCTTTGTACCATGTGCGCTTAACCCGCTGGTCTAACGCCCAACTCCCTTGTTCTTTTTTAAAATAATGATTTGTATATATTGGGTTAAATGAAAGATGCAATCTTATATTTTTACTTTTTAAGGTATAGTTACTTGAAAAGTTAAACGATGCTAATATGACTTGTATTTATGTCTCACCATATATTTCTGTTGGACAGCCCTTTAAAATTATTATTATTATTTTCTAATATTTATTCCCTTTTGTTGTCCTTGTTGTTTTTTATTGTTGTTGTTATTGATGTCATTGTTGTTGGATAGGACAGAGTGAAATGGAGAGAGGAGGGGAAGAAAGAGAGGGGGAGAGAAAGACAGATACCTGCAGACCTGCTTCACCACCTGTGAAGCAACTCCCCTGCAGGTGGGGACCCGGAGGCTCGAACTGGGATCCTTATGCTGGTCCTTGCGCTTTGCACCACATGTGCTTAACCCGCTGCGCTACCGCCCAACTCCTGGAGAGCCCTTTTCTAATCATTCAATACTTGAACTCCTTAGAGCCTGTACATGTTGTTTCTTATTTTGTCTAGTTTTAACAGAGCTCATCATCTAGATCTTGAGTTGCCCTCTCAGGAATGCTGTTTTAGCTTGTTTGTCAACCGAAGTTCTTATTTGTTGTCCTCACGTTACATGTTCTACCCTGTATTTGCTTGTCATTGTTGGTCAACTTCTTTACTAGCTTTATGAGGGGAAGCTCAAAGTATATAATCACAGACATGATTATATACTCATATATGTTATACATCCAGTAAAACTTTTTAGTATAATACTTGTCAAATGAATAATATTTGAATTTGTGCTCATGTCTCTTGTAAGATAAAATATGTAAAGTATAAACAAAGACTGTACTGATGCCATTTATATATAGACAAACTAGAGGAATTGGTCATGTGTCTCCTTGGATATTGAAAGTTTGGTTGACTGAAGGAATGTTTGTGAAATTAGCATCTATTTTAGTGTATTCAATATGTTCTTCAAACTGCATCTGATAGTTTGACACAGTGTTACTGGTACTGTATATTCTAGAGCTTTTGAGGGTAGTCATGCTTTGTAAATAATTATTTTTTGAAATTCTTTTATCAGTTCTAAAATACCATCCTTACAGAGTTTTTAAACTGGAATTACAGATTCTTTTTTATTTTTATTTTTTTAAAGATTTTTATTTATTAATGGGAAAGATAGGAGGAGAGAGAAAGAATCAGACATCACTCTGGCACATGTGCTGCAAGGGCTCAACTTGGGACCTCATGCTTGAGAGTCCAGAGCCTCACCACTGCGCCACCTTCCAGACCACGGAATTACAGATTCATTTCTTCACTATTGCAAATACTGTATGCTTTTCATTAAGGAGGTAGATAGCAATATTTTTTATTAAGCTTAAATACATAAAGTGATAAATAGTTCATAAACTTCATTAGACCTGATTTTATAAAGATAAGTCACTTCAGCTTTCTTTGGTCCTGCTTTGTCTCTAGATTTCCAGAGTAGTTTTTTTTTAAATTAATTAATTAATTAATTAATTTATTGGATAGAGGCAGCCAGAAATTGAGAGGAAAGGGAAGGGGGTGGTAGAGAAGGGAAAGAGACAGAGAGACACCTGCAGCCCTGCTTCACCACTTGCAAAGCTCTCCCCCTGCAGGTGGGGACCGGGGGCTCGAACCTGGGTCCTAGAGCATTGTAACATGTGCGCTCAATCAGGTGCACCACCGCTCGGCCCTTCAGAGTAGTTTTTTTTTTGTTGTTGTTCTTTTACCTCAAGGGTTATTGCTGGGGCTCAGTGCCTGCACTAGGAATCAACTGCTCCTTAAGGCCATTTAAAATTTTTTTAATTTTTACTTTTTATTTTTTAATAGGACAGAGAAATTGAGAGGGGAGGGGAAGATAGGGAAAGACACCCGCAGACCTGCTTCACTTCTTGTGAAGCAACCACCCTGCAGGTGGGGAGCCAGGGGCTCTAACTGGCGCATCCTTGTGCCGGTTAGTACTGTGTGTGCTTACCCCCTTGCGCCACCACCTGGTCCTCGTCTAGAGTCGGTTTTGTCACTCAGCCCACCCACAGTAGGCTGGATAGAATAGTTTGTAGTAACTGTCAAAGCAGTAAATCATTAAAAAGAAAAATTCAATTTCTTTTCACCAGGGATTATTATTTTCCATTGCTTTTCTTCTCTTTTTCATTTTTTGGTATTATCTTTATTTATTGGACAGACAGAAGTCAAGAGGGAGGGAGGGGTTATAGAGAGGGGCCGGTTGGTAGAGCAGTGAGTTAAGTACACATGGCATGAAGCGCAAGGATTGGCTCAAGGATCCCAGTTTGAGCCCCCAGCTCCCCACCTTCGGGGATGGAGGGGGTTCTATTCACAAGCGGTGAAGCGGTTTTGCTGGTGTCTTATTTTTCTCTCCCCTCCTCTCTTGATTTCTGTCTGTTCTGTGCAACAACAAGGACAACAACAACAACAACAACAATGATAAACAACAGGGGCAACAAAAGGAAAAAAACGGCCTCCAGGAGCAGTGGATTTGTAGTGCAGGCACCAGCCGTAGTGATAACCCTGGAGGCAAAAAAAAAAAAGGGGTGGGGAGGGAGCGAGACAGAGAGACACCTGCAGTACTGCTTCACCACTAGCAAAGCTTTCCCCATGCAGATGCAGGCTGGGGGCTCGAACCCAGGTACTTGTGCACTGTGACATGTGCTCTCAATTATGTGCACCACCACCTAGCCTCCTTTCATTTTCTTTATGAGTAGTTAAGATGTATATTTAAAATAATATCAGAGCTCAGAAATAATAGATACTGAAATATTTGTAAATGTACCCTTGTTACCTTTAGTTTTGTCTGTATCTTTTTTTGGCCATTTTTAATCAATGATTTAATAGTGATTTACCAAATCATAACATAATAGTATAATTCTACACTATTCCCACCACCAGAGTTCTGTGCCCCAATCCCCTTCCATCAGAAACTGCCACAGTTCCCCCAAGGTCATAGATATGGGTTGACTATCCCCCCCCCCCATTTTTATTCACTTCTATGGCTCTGCCTCATTTGTTTTCTGTGTTACACTTAGACCTGTTACTACTTCCAATGTCCTTCCTTTCTCTGCTTCTCTCTCAGATATGTGAATCCATGCCTAATTTTCTCTGTTGTTTTCCAGATTCTCTTCCCTCTAAGTGATGGTATAAAAACAAAGATTCCTAGTGGCAAATGTTCCCGGTCCTAGTGGAATTGGGGTTCAGAGTCATCTGGCCATCTTTCCCTAACATTTCCACTCTGGGATTATGACCCAAAATATTTATTTTTTAATATTTATGTTTTCTTTTGTTGCCCTTATTTTTCATTGTTGTTGTAGTTATTGTTATTGATGTCATCGTTGTTAGGACAGAGAGAAATGGAGAGAGGAGGGGAAGATAAAGAGGGTGAGAGAAAGATAGACACCTGCAGACCTGCTTCACCCCCATATGAAAGGTCCCCCCTGCAGGTGGGGAGCTGGGGGTTCAAACTGGGATCCTTAAGCCGGTCCTTGCGCTTTGGCCACGTGCACTTAAGCCGCTGCGCTACCGCCAGACTCCCTCCCCCAAAATTTATTTATTTATTTATATAATTTTAAATTATATTTATTTTCCCTTTTGTTGCCCTTGTTTTTTAAATTTTTTTTAATTATCTTTATTTATTGGATAGAGACAGCCAGAAATCAAGAGGGTAGGAGAGGAAGAGAGGGAAAGAGAAAGAGACACACCTGCAGCCCTGCTTCAGCACTTGCAAAGCTTTCCCCCTGCAGGTGGGAGCCAGGAGCTTGAATCCGGGTTCTTGAATACTGTAGCATGTGCACTCAACCAGGTGCGCCACCACCCAGCCCCAGTTGCCCTTGTTTTTATTGTTGCTATTGTTACCGATGTTGTCATTGTTGGCTAGGACAGAGGGAAATGGAGAGCGGAGGGAAGACAGAGGGGGAGAGAAAGATAGACACCTTCAGACCTGCTTCACCGCCTGTGAAGCGACTCCCCTGCAGTCCTTTCTCTCTCCTTTTCTTCTCATTAATAAATTAAGAATATTTTTTTAAAACCCCAATTTTTATTTATTTTCTTTATTGGATAGAGACAGGTAGAAATCAAGAGGTAGAGAAGAGAGAGGATATATATATATATATGTATATATATATATATAGAGAGAGAGAATGAGACCCACTGCTCCTCCACTTGTGAAGCTTCATCCCTGCAGGTAGAGATGGGTCTTTGCATTGTAACATGTGCGCACCACTGCTGGGCCCTCACCAAAATTCTTTTTGAGGTGAAGTTCTGGCTTCTGTAATTGCTTCACCACTGGACATGGGCATTGTCTTGGTCATTTTTTAATGTGTTGAGGTCATCAGAACACAACTAAGTGTTCTGGTCACTAGTTAGATATCTTTCTACCTTAACGTAAGAATCAATTTTAAAAAATGTCTTACTGTTACATGAGAGAGTGAGAGATAAGGGACAAAGCCAGAATATTGCTTTGGCCTGTGGGTGCTAAAGATCCAACCTGGAGCCTGACGTATGCAAGTCCTGTGCTCCACCTGCCGAGCCACTTCCTTAGTCACAAGAATCAAATTCTTTAAGAAATTACCCTATTGGACAATTTGATTTTTCATTTGTTTCATAATTACACATATGTATCTAAAGAAATAAAAACTAGCAGGTTAGAGCATATTATAAGCCTGTCAATAGCACCAAAGATCTAGAATGGGTATGATAATTCTGATTTTGTAAATTGTCAAATGTAGGGAAAGGAAACAAGATTCTACTTGTAATTTTGAAGTTGCTTTGCATAGTCATTATGTTGTCATCCCAACCCCTCACCATTTTTAAACTATTAAACAGTTTTTTTGTTGAGTCCCCCCCCCCCCCCCCCCGGGGCTATCTTTGCCATGCCAGCACTATGAATCCACTGTTCCTGGTGCTCTGGTGGCCATTTTTTCCATTTTATTGGGTAGAGACAGTGACAATTTACATACATATATATGTTGGACAAGATAATTTACCCTGGCAATACCTGTTTTGCCATGAGCTCAAGTAAGGTTAGAGCCTCTGGTAGCCACTTGGGAGCACTACAGTAGTAAAGGAAGTTTCAGTGCTGTGGCATCTCTTTATTTTCTTTTTCAGGGGTCAGGGGACAGTGTCTTAGGGTCATCCCCCTCAGATGGCCAATTCCCTTGTTTCATCCTTTTAACAGACCTACGGTTTAAAATTTAAAAAAAATATATATTTATAATGAGATGGACAGGAGGAAAAGAGAAAAAGAGAAGCAGATATCACTCAGGTATCAAACTCAGGGCCTCATGCCTGAGAGTCCAGTGCTTTATTCACTGTACCATCTCTGGGACCACTCTTTGTCTCTCTTTACCTGAAAAAATTGGCACTTAGGTCCTGTCTATGTTTAAATAAATAAATAAACACATGCTATATATCAGATAAAGTACTAATAGCCAAATACTTAAAGAACTCAAGGGGCCAGGCTGTGGTATACCCGATCAAACTCATATAGTACTAAGCACTAGGACCTGTACAGGTTCAAGCCTGCCCCCCCCCCCAGCTCCCCACCTTCGGGGGGACACTTTACAAGTGGTGAAGCAGGTCTGCAGGTCTTTCTCCCTCCGTCTCTGTCTTCTCCCTTCTCAATTTCTCTGTCTCTACCCAATAAAATGGAAAAAATGCCACCAGACCACCAGGAACAGTGGATTCATAGTGTTGGCACGGCAAAGATAGCCCTGGAGGAAAAATTTAAAAAAAAAAAAAGGGAACTCAATGGAAAAACTGCTTAAAAGTTTAAAAATGGTGAGGGTTTGGGATGACAGCATACTGACTATGCAAAGCAACTTTCATGTCTGAAGCTATGAGCTCCTAGATTTAATCACTAGTAAATAAACCAGAGCTACCATAAACCAGAGCTGAGCCATGTTCCGGTAAAAACAAACAAAAAGTAAAACAAACAAAAAATGAGAGGACAGGGACAGAATCTTCATCAAAGAAGAGATTCAGAGGGCCAACAGACATGAAAAAATGTTCAAAGTCACTGATATCAGAAATAAAGACAGCAATGAGACACCACTTTGAACCTGTGATGTCATGTATCAGAAAGGACAGTGTTGGTAAGGGTGTGTGTGTGTGTGTGTGTGTGTGTGTGTGTGTGTGTAAGGGGGGAGACTTCTACTCTTCAGTTGGTTATGTAAATTGGGCCATTCCCCGTGGAAAACAGTATGGAGATTTCTCAGAATACTAGAATATCCCATAACCCAGCGATTTCTCTCCTGGTGATTTATCTAAAGGAAACATAAAACACCTGTCAAGCACCAAAGAAAAAGATACTGGGGTGGGTGGGAAGGGGAGAGTACAGGCCCTGGAGAAGGATGACAGAGGACCTAGTGGGGGTTGTATTGTTATGTGGAAAACTGAGAAATGTTATGCATATACAAACTGTTTGTATTTACTGGTGACTGTAAAACATTAATCCCCAATAAAGAAATAATAATAATAATAATAAACACCTGTCCAAAGAGATCTGTGTAGTCTTGTGTTTATAGCGACACTATTTGTAATAGCCCAAACTTGGAAGCAACCTAGATGCTCAATGAGAGATGAATTAAGGAAGTTGTGGAATATGTACACAATGGAATACTACTTCGCTGTAAAATTGTGAAGTTGGGGGTCGGGTGGTAGTGCAGCGGGTTAAGTGCACGTAGCACAAAGCGCAAGGACCGGCATAAGGATCTCGGTTCAAGCCCCCGGCTCCCCACCTGCAGGGGAGTCACTTCACAGGCGGTGAAGCATATCTGCAGGTGTCTGTCTTTCTTTCCCCCCTCTTCCCGTCTCTCCATTTCTCTCTGTCCTATCCAACAATGAACAACATCAACAACAACAATAATAACCACACAAGGCTACAACAACAAAGGCAACAAAAGGGGGAAAATGGCCTCCAGGAGCAGTAAATTCATGGTGCAGGCACTGAGCCCCAGCAATAACCCTAGAGGCAAAAAAAAAAATTGTGAAGTCATCTCCTTTACCTTTTCTTGCTTGGACCTTGGGTCTAAAAGATGAGGACAAATACAGGATGATCTCATTTTTAAGTGGAACTTAAGAAACAAGGACAGAAAGGGAGAACAAAAAGTGAAACTTGGACTATGTGTGGTGTATTTGTACCAAAGCAAAGAGCTTTGATGAAGATGAAGAAGTGGAGAGGGTATTGGGGTCCTGTTGCATGATGTTGGGAAACGACCTAACTGAAGCTAAGTGTTCTGCAAACAACTATCATAGGGAGATGAGCAATTGTACCCATGTAGCAGCAGCCATACTGTAAATCATTAACCCTCCAATAAAAGGATAAGTTTAAACTTCAAAAAAACTTTCACTTCTTAAAATTGATTTCACCTTGGATTACATTGCTATAGTTTTATGTCTATCCATGTGTAAAAGTCTTACTGAATCTATCATAAAAGTTACAGTGCCATGGCACCAAAAAGATCCCTCTCCCTATTCTCCATTTCCTTCAATAACCACAATGATTTTTTACTGAGTTTAAGGGTTTTGTTACTGTTGTTTTTCTTTTTTCTTTTTTTTTTTTTAAAGCTTTATTTTATTTTTATTACCTTTATTTATTGGATGGAGACAGCCAGAAATTGAGAGGGAAGGGGGACACAGAAAGGGAGAGAGACAGACACCTGCAGTCCTGCTTCACCACTTACAAAGCTTTCCCCCTGTAGGTGGGTCCTTGTGCGTTGTAACGTGTGCTTAACCAGTTGCGCCTCCACCCAGCGCCCTGTTGTTTTTCTAAGTTTATTTACATATAAGTTTTTACCCTATGTGCCTACTGCTCTTTCCAGTTAGAATCAGTATAGTCACCAACCTTTAGATGTAGGGATACTTGCATCTCTCGGGTAAACTCAGATGTAACCTGGTGAAGTTTTCTTGTGACTTGGTAGTAGTTACCTAGCGGGGAGTGTAGTTTGCTGCCTCTTATTTTGCCATGGCTACATCCACACTTCACATAAATTGCTTATGGTATTGAACTAATAAGCTCATTTGATTTTTTTTCTTATTTTTGGTGCCAGAGTCTCACGCCTGTACCCCCTTTAAATTTCAGATACAGAAAGGGAGAAAGACAAAGCTGGAGAGATGCCATAGTATCTATGCTGGTGCCATGCATAATGCTGTTTTGTTTCTTTTTCTTTTCTTCTTTATTTAGCCACCAGAATTATTGCTGGGGTTTGGTGTCTTGATGACAATTCTTTTTCCTGTGGCTGCTATTTCTTTTTTCTATTTTTAAAAATATTTATTCCCTTTTGTTGCCCGTGTTTTATTGTAGTTATTGTTGTTGTTGATGATGTTGTTGGATAGGACAGAGAGAAGTGGAGAGACGAGGGGGAAGACAGAGAGGGAGAGAGAAGACAGACACCTGCAGACCTGCTTCACCGCCTGTGAAGCGACTCCCCTGCAGCTGGGGAGCCGGGTCCTTGCGCTTTGCTCCACTGTGCGCTTAACCCACTGCGCTGCCGCCCGACTCCCTCTTTTTTCTATTTTTTAAAAATATTATTCATATTTGTTTAATTTCTCATTTGTTGCTCTTGTTTTTTCATTGTTGTAGTAGTTATTGTTGTTATTGATATTGTCATTGTTAGGTAGGACAGAGAGAAATGGATGGGGAAGACAGGGGGAGAGAAAGAGAGACACCTGCAGACCTGTTTCACCGCTTGTGAAGCGACTCCACTGCAGGTGGGGCGCCGGGGTTCGAACTGCGATCCTTACACTGGTCCTTGCGCCACATGCGCTTAACCCACTGCACTTCCGCCCGCCTCTCTTGTTTCTATTTTTTAAGTAGAGGGAGAGACAGAGGAAGGCGCAGAGAGAGAGATGGATGCAACATTGGGGAGCCGGTCCTTGTGCTTTGTGCCACCTGCACTTAACCCGCTGCTCTACTGCCTGACTCCCTCTTTTTTCTATTTTTTAAGTAGAGGGAGAGAGAGAGATGGAAGAAACACTGCTCCATCTCTTGTGAAGCTACCCTCATGTAGGTAGGGACCTGGGGCATGGTCTGTGCTCTCTATCGGGTGACCCACCATCTTAACTGACTCCCTGTCTTTTGTGCTTTTATGTGGTGCCAGGGGCTCAAAGCTGTGTCCTTTGTCAGGTGAGCTATCTCCTGCATCCCTCATTTGGATATCTTTATTTTAAAATATTTTTATTTATTATTAGATAGAAGAGACAGAGAGAAATTGAGAAGGGGACTGGAGAGACAAAGAGGGAAAGAGACAGAGAAACACCTGCAGCTCTGCTTCACCACTCATAAAGTTTCCTCCCTGCAGGTGAAGACCAGGGGCTTGAACCTTGGCTCTTATGCACTGTAATGTGAGTGCTTAACCAGGTGAGCCAACACCTGGCCCCCTCCCGTTTGTATATTTTTACTGAAATGTTTTTTTTTGTTTATTTTAGTCACTTGTGAAAATATAAACATTTACAATAAAAATTTCAACTAAATTATATACTATATTACTAAAAAAATATCCTCATACCAAGATTCTTGTTTGAAGTATATAACCTACTTATTTAACAAAAGGCCTACTTGAAGGGTGGCTGTGTGGTGGTACACCTGGTTAAGTGCTCATATAATGTATAATGCTCAAGGACCTGCACAAGGATCCGGGTTTGAGCCCCTGCTTCCTACCTGTAGGGAGGATGCTTCATGAGCAGTAAAGCAGGTTTCCAGGTGTCTTTCTCTCTCCTTATCTCCCTCCTCCTTCCTCAATTTCTCTCTGTCCTAGCCAATAGGAAAAGAAGGCTTCTAGGTGCAGTGGATTTGTGGTGCTGGCTCTGAGTCCCCAGTGGAGGAATTAAAAAAGGAGGAGGAGAGGGGGCAGGCGGTGGCGCAGTGGGTTAAGCGCATGTGGCGCAAGGCGCAAGGACCTGGGTAAGGATCCCGGTTCGAGCCCCCAGCTCCCCACCTGCAGGGGAGTCGCTCCACAGGCGGTGAAGCAGGTCTGCAGGTGTCTATCTTTCTTTACCCCCCCTCTGTCTTCCCCTCCTCTCTCCATTTCTCTCTGTCCTAGCCAACAATGAACAATATCAACAGTGGCAATAATAATAACCACAACGAGGCTACAACAACAAGGGCAACAAAGGTGGAAAAAAAAAGAAGAAGAAAAAGAAGGGCAAGAGGAAAAGGAAGAAGAAGGGGGAAAAAAGGCTTACTTGAAGATCTTATATCTTGGTGTTGCGTTAGCATACTAACCAAAATGTCATCTTAATAGTAAAAAAATAAGATGTTAAATGGTTGTGATTCTGAGCTACAATTAATTATTACATTTTTATATTGTTTCCTTAGGTCTCTGGGGGCATATATGTAATTTTCTGATTCTAGTACTTAATTACCTTGTGTTAATGTATTGATCTTATGACTTCTTAGAGCACACTGAAGGTATATTTTTCTCAACTATGTGATTTCCTCCATCCCCCCCCAATAGAAACAAGTTCAGTATGATGTCTTCACTAATATCCGGTTACTTTTTACTTCCTGGTTTAATTTAAGGGTTGGTAAATATTGAATTTTGTCTTGTGAGATAATATAATGCTGGTGTAATAAGCCACCATAAAACTTGGTTACTTAAAATAATCATTTAGGAATAGAAAAGCTATCAGGGGAGGGCGTGGGATACGGAGTTCTGGTGGTAGGAATTGTGTGGAGTTGTACCCCTCTTATCCTATGGTTTTGGTCAGTGTTTCCTTTTTATAAATAAAAATAAAAAAATCATTTTGGTATGCTTATGGGTTTTATGGATCTGGAATTTGAGTAAAGCATTATGAGAAGGCCCTGACTCTGCCTCATTAAGCCTGAACATTTTTTTTTTTTGGGTGGATGAGTACAGTATTTTAAAACTTTTTAGTCTAGTGGTTCCAAAGGAAATTGCAATTGTAGTTATACTTATTAGACTAAAACTTTAAAGAAATGACTATTATTAGTTTTTAAAATTTTATTTGCTGATGAGAAGATAGGAGAGAGAAAGAACCAGACATCACTTTGGCACATGTGTTGCCTAGGATCAAACTCAGGACCTCACACTTGAAAGTCCAACACTTTATCCTCTGCACGACCTCCTGGACAACCCAAAACTTACTGAGTGCCTACTGTTAATGTATGTTTGTTTTTAAGTCATCTGAAAATTTCATGAAAAAAATTAATAGTGTCTTTGACCTATTACCTTTTGTTGGAGGGGTGGCAGTATGAGCACATGAAATATTTTTATTCCTTAGGGAAATAAAAGGTCATACATATGAATGGTTAATGCTATAACAGTATACTAATAACGACATGGCTGTAGAATTGTGGAAATTGAATTTGGTAATAGCATCAACTATCTGAGTGTAAATAAATTTAAACTTAGTATTAATGAATGACAAAATAGTTAAGAAAGTAAAAAAGCCTTATAGAATGTGGGCATATAGTGAGGTGTGACTTCTGTAGAGGGGAGTAAGGGCTCAAACCTGGGTCCTTGTGCCTAATAACACATAGTACTTGTGCATAGTTCTTAGGCCCCATTAACTAGGTATTTTTATACATTTATTGATCTTTATTACAAAGCAGCATTTTAGCAATAAGCTGTTCTCATCAGATTCTTTATTATAAGACACTGACAGGAGACCTGAGATCAGTCGAAGTTTGAAGATTGTTGAACCATTGATATGTGTGTGTGTTTCTGTCCCTAGTTTTGCCTTTTTCAGAATGTCATATTGTTGGGATCTTGCATTATATAGTTTTTTTCAGATTGACTAGCTTGTTTTAAAATTGAAACATAATTTATACATTAAAAATTCATGTCTTTACTTGAAATGTACAGTTTGTATCTCCTTTTTTTTTGTTCTTGCCTGATCTCCAGGGTTACTGCTCAGTTCCAAGCTGGCATCCACTACTTCTGGCAGCCATCCCTCCCCACCTCCCTGCCTTTTCTTTTCATTTCATAGGACAGAGGGAAAATGAGAGGGGAGGGAGAGTTAGGGAGAGAGGATAGATAGACACTTTCAGACCTGCTTCACCACTTGTCAAGTGTTTCTCCCTGAAGGTGGGCAGTGGCAGCTTTTAACTCAGGTCCTTGGGTGTTACTATGTACACTTAACTGGTTCTGCCACCACCTGGTCCCCCAGAGTGTGTTTATTCTTTTTAAAAAAATCTTTATTTATTTATTGAATAGAGACAGAAATCCAGAGGATAGGGAGAGAAGCAGAGAGACACCTGTCAGGAAATTGTGAGGATGTGGTTGAGCTTGGCAGGGCTTGACCTGAGGAGTGCATCTATACAATTTCCCGACAGACACCTGCATCCCTGCTTCACCACTCACAAAGCTTTCCTCCTGCAGGTGGGGATGAGGGCAGGGGTGGGTGTTGTATGCTTTACATTGTGTTGTTCTAGTTCTCCCCCGCCAAGAGAATTGGATCAGTCCTACTAATTTCGCGGGCCCGCTTGGCCCCGCCCCAAGAAACCCCGAGAGGGTTCCTGAGTTCCAGAGTAAGAGAGAGTGCTTGCACCACGGCGGGGGAAAGAGGCAGCACAGTTCTGTTTGGTGATTAGTTTGGTTTAGTTTATGAATCATTGTTCCTGAATAAAGAAATACAGCTTCCCTGCCCAGCCGTATGTCTCTGGTCGTCTCTGTTACCTGCCCGTGAAGCTAGCCCGGCCAGCTGGAGCCGCCGAATTTTTAACAACAAATGGCGCCCACGTGGACCTGACCTGCGCATCTCTCAGATAAGTAAAGACAATTTGGCTACCTATGCACTATGGCCTTCTCTTCTGCTTGTGAAGAGATCTCCAAATGCCTCTGCTCTTTCTTCACGAGACTGTTTTGCTGTTTCTGGAACATTTATCTCTGGACCACTCTGTGGTTTCCACTCGCTCGGGCGAACTCAGAACAGCCAGAGGGAATAGCCAGCGGGCAGGAGGCGAGGCGCGGAGCTGCTGTTTCCACCTGGTTAAACAGCCAGCCAGCCGGCTGCGCCCAGACAACCCCGCATACCGCGCCCGCAGCCCCGCAGCCCGCAGGAGGCTGACACCAGCATGCAGGAGCCCTATGCCACCACGCAGGAGCCTGATGCCACCACGCAGGAGCCCAATGCCAGCACGCAGGCCAGCCCACAGGAGCCAGCTCTCCACCGCGTGGCGCAGGGCACTGGACGCGTGATCCCTCCACGCTGCTCGGCCACTGCGAGCAGGGCAGCAGACATGGCAGGGCCATGGGGCAGGGCCGCGGCGGCCTATCATGGCCGCCACCCTTGGGCACCTAGGCCCACGCCTTCTACAAAGATGGCCCGCCCGCCCTCGTGCTATGAATTCTGGACCGATCCCGGACCTCCCGGACCCCCGGCCGAAACTGGGCACAGGAGATCTCCAGCTGCCGGTCCGGTCTGAAGGCAGACAAGCTGGAGTACGCAGAGATTTGTGCAGAGATTGCAACCTGCAATTCCTAGGAGTGAAGCTGTGCGGGAAGCCACCTCCGGATGGTGAAACCCCCCCCCCCCCAACAACTAAGACAGTACATATCTAAATTCGTGCTTAAAATGACATGTCTTCGTAACAAAGGTTTCTCTCCTTGTGTATTAATGACCATGTTTATGTGTATGTTTAAATTTTGGTAAACAGTAACTTTAAGGCTAAATTCTTACTAGACAAAGTTAAATGAAAAAGGTTTTCAACGTAATTCTCATAAAGATAAAATTAACTTACATTTAAAGTCTGAGGTAAAAATTAGTTAACAATCAATATATTTTAACTAAGTTGGTCTAAACAAAAGGTTAAATAGACTTGTTGATATGTAAAACTCTCCATTACCTTCTCTATAAGAAATGGTAGATCACACAATGGCTATGCTAATTATTCTCATGCCTGAGGTTTCCTCTCCGGCCCACACCTAGGATGTGACTCCATCTTGAATGGTGTAACAAAAGGTTAAAAGACATTGTTGATATATAAAAGTCTCAAATTCCTTCTCTATTAAAAATTCCTTCTCTATTAGATTGTGCTTTGGTTATGCTAATAACAAGTTTTGTTTCATTGTAAGTAAATTGCAGCCAGGTGCCTTTGGGACTCTAGGCCGTTCCCCACCCCCATGCAAATGTCCGTCGAGACAAGTACCCCCCCCAGAGGCAAGAAATGTTTTTTTTTTAAGCTGATAAAGTTTTGCCCACAGAGGCAAAAAAGGCCCCCTCAGGCCTTCCCTTGGCAGCACACTGGTTCTTTTTACTTGCTTACATGTTTCTCCATGTTTGTGCCAGTTTCCTTTTTAAAAAATGTCTGTATGATATATGTTTCTGTTCACCCCACACCCTTGATACTGTAGTCATTTAGTTAAAAAGAAAAGGGGGAATTGTTGTATGCTTTACATTGGGTTGTTCTAGTTCTCCCCCGCCAAGAGAATTGGATCAGTCCTGCTAATTTCGCGGGCCCGCTTGGCCCCACCCCAAGAAACCCCGAGAGGGTTCCTGAGTTCCAGAGTAAGAGAGAGTGCTTGCACCACGGCGGGGGGGAAAGAGGCAGCACAGTTCTGTTTGGTGATTAGTTTGGTTTAGTTTATGAATCGTTGTTCCTGAATAAAGAAATACAGCTTCCCTGCCCAGCCGTATGTCTCTGGTCGTCTCTGTTACCTGCCCGTGAAGCTAGCCCGGCCAGCTGGAGCCGCCGAATTTTTAACAACAGGTGGGAGTGGGGGTAGGGCTCGAACCCATGTCTTGGCACATTGTAACATGTGCACTCAACCAGGTGAGCCACCACCCAGCTCTTATTTATTCTTAAGGGTGTGTAATTATTATCACAGTCCAAGCCCAGAACATTTTCATCACACCAGTGGGAAACCACATTCATTAGCAGTGATTTTCCCCTTCTCCCCCTCACCCCTATTCAATTGTGTCTTTGAATTGGCCTATTTCAAACCTTTTATATAAATTAACATACAGTATATAGCCTTAGTGACTGATTGCCATACCTTATTAATGATGAATTTAGCCTTTGCTAAGTATATTCACATTTAAAAATAAATGCATAACACCTCTATGAAGTAGACAGAAACTTTGTGACATAACTGGACTGCCAAATTTATTATGTCTTCATGACCTTACTTTACCTTGGGATAAGGGGAAGAAGTCTAGAGGCAGCACAGTAGAAGTCAAGTAGAGTCAAAGGAAAAATAAGACATGGTGATATGAAAAGGAATTCAACCGTGTGGGATTTCTAGACTCATGAGTATTATGTTATTAAAGTGCAACTACAATTACATACTGCAGTTATGCTTAAAAATTTGAAACTTGAAGTTGGGTTGTTGAAACCTAAATAGTTGTATTTCTAAAATCTCATGTCAGCAAGGTTGAAAGATGTCAGAATTGTGCTCTTGGTTACTGCGAACTCTTTAAATGGAACCCTGTTGCTACAACATGCAGGAAAGGTATGACAGATTTATTTTAATAAGTTAAAGCAAATGTTAGATTTTTTTTTTTTGCTTTTGTGACTATTAACTCCAATATTTACATAATGGAAATACAAAGCAGTAATTCATGGAAGTTGTGTTTTATAATTAAAGTCCAGTATTAGTAGAGGATAATGTTTTTCTATAAGCTTTACATGTTAAATTTTCTGTCTTAAAATATGATATGCTACTACAACAATAAAACAACAAGGGCAACAAAAGGGAATAAATATTAAAAAATCTTTAAAAATGGGGCCAGTGAGGCCCCACACCTATGGACATCTAATCTTTGACAAAGGGGTTCAGACTATTCAATGGGGAAAGCAGAGTCTCTTCAACAAATTGGAAACAATGGGTTGAAACATGCAGAAGAATGAAACTGAATCACTGGATTTCACCAAATACAAAAGTAAATTCCAAGTGGATCAAGGACTTGGATGTTAGACTACAAACTATCAGATACTTAGAGGAAAATATTGGCAGAACTCTTTTCCGCATAAATTTTAAAGGCATTTTTTTTTTAATTTAATTTTATTTATTTATTTCCTTTTGTTGCCCTAGTTTTTTAAAATTATTATTATTGTTGTCATCACTGTTGGATAGGACAGAGAGAAATGGAGAGAGGAGGGGAAGACAGAGAGGAGGAGAGAAAGATAGACACCTGCAGACCTGCTTCACCGCCTGTGAAGCGACTCCCCTGCAGGTGGGGAGCCGGGGTTCGAACTGGGACCTTATGCCAGTCCTTGTGCTTTGCGCCACCTGCGCTTAACCCGCTGCGCTACAGCCCGACTCCCTTAAAGACATTTTCAATGAAACGAATCCAATTACAAAGAAGACTAAGGCAAGTATAAACCTATGGGACTACATCAAATTAAAAAGCTTCTTCACAGCAAAAGAAACCACTACCCAAACCAAGAGACCCCTCACAGAATGGGAGAAGAGCTTTACATGCCATACATCAGATAAGAGTTTAATAACCAATATACATAAAGAGCTTGCCAAACTCAATAAGACAACAAATAACCCCATCCAAAAATGGGGGAGGACATGGGCAGAATATTCACAGAAGAGATCCAAAAGGCTGAGAAACACATGAAAAAATGCTCCAAGTCTCTGATTGTCAGAGAAATGGAAATCAAGACAACAATGAGATATCACTTCAGTCCTGTGAGAATGTCATACATCAGAAAAAGTAACAGCAGCAAATGCTGGAGAGGGTGTGGGGTCAAAGGAACCCTCCTGCACTGCTGGTGGGAATGTCAATTGGTCCAACCTCTGTGGAGAACAGTCTGGAGAACTCTCAGAAGGCTAGACATGGACCTACCCTATGACCCTGCAATTCCTCTCCTGGGGATATATCCTAAGGAACCCAACACATCCATCCAAAAAGATCTGTGTACACATATGTTCTTGGCAGCACAATTTGTAATAGCCAAAACCTGGAAGCAACCCAGGTGTCCAACAACAGATGAGTGGCTGAGCAAGTTGTGGTCTATATACACAATGGAATACTACTCAGCTATTAAAAAATGGTGACTTCACCGTTTTCAGCCGATCTTGGAATGACCTTGAAAAAATCATGTTGAGTGAAATAAGTCAGAAACAGAAGGATGAATATGGGATGATCTCACTCTCAGGCAGAAGTTGAAAAACAAGATCAGAAGAGAAAACACAAGTAGAACCTGAAATGGAATTGGCGTATTGCACCAAAGTAAAAGACTCTGGGGTGGGTAGGTGGGGAGAATACAGGTCCATGAAGGATGATAAATGACATAGTGGGGGTTGTATTGTTAAATGGGAATCTGGGGAATGTTATGCATGTACAAACTATTGTATTTACTGTTGAATGTAAAACATTAATTCCCCAATAAAGAAATAAATTTAAAAAAAATGGGGCCGGGTGGTGGCGCACCTGGTTAAATGCATGTATTATGATGTGCGAGGATTTGAGTTAGAGCCCCCTGTCCCCACCTGCAGGGGGAAAGCTTTACGAGTGGTGAAGCAGGGATGCAGGTGTCTCTCTGTCTTTCTCCCTTTCACCCCCCTCTTGATTTCTGGCTATCTCTATCCAATAATTAAAGATAATAAAGCAATTTTAAAAAATCTTAAAAAATATGATATGCTTTTGGGTGAAAATTATTGCTGTCTACATAACTAAATTTGTATATGAGCTACACATAGAGCAGCCCAGGGTAACCTCACAGTAGACTATCTTGTCATCAGCTATAGTTTGTATCAGATCCTGGCTTAAGGAAAGTTCTGTTTAAATTATTCTTTGGTCCTTATCTGGCCATTTGCACTAATGAACAGTGTAAGTAGTTTTTGAGTTGGCAAGGACTTCTATTGCCTGGAAGCCTAAAAGATCTGTTCCATGCTTCTTTTCCTTGAGTCCTATACTTGATCCTGACTTCTGCTTCTTTCGCATTGAAATGTTCTTCCTGAGGTCATTATCCTTCAACAATACTAGACCTTGATTCCTTTTATAATATTTTTCCCAAGGTGAGTAAATTCTAAAATAGAAGTCTTATTATTATAAATGAGACCAAGATATTGTAGGCTAATAATCTGTTCAGTCACTAATATTTGTCTTACACTTTCCAGCCTCCGGTAGAGTGACAAGGATTATTTTATAATCCCTCTCCTATTTTTTTTTTCCCCTACATCAGACTTCTTACTATGGTAAAAGTAAAGGAAGTGGAGAAAGAGGGATAGAAAAGGAGAGTCATATATATGTATTCATGTGTATAGAAACACATTGGTACAACCATGACAATGGCAACATCCTCTAAGATAGTTTGGGTATGACTAGTATTTGTATGTATTGATTTGTGTTTATATGAGTTTCTGTATCTAATCAAGGTTAACTGAGAATGTGCTGATTCAAGAAAATAAATCAGCGCTTTAGCTGCTTCCGGCATTGCATAAAATTTTAGCTCTTCTCAGAGCACTTAAAAGCACTTAATAGTTGAGGCCAGGCGGTAGCGCAGTGGGTTAAGCACATATAGTACAAAGTGCAAGGACCAGCATAAGGATCCTGGTTCAAGCCCCCCAGCTCCCCACCTGCTGGGGGGGGGGGTCACTTCACAGGCAGTGAAGCAGGTCTGCAGGTGTCTATTTCTCTCTCCCCCTTGCTGTCTTCCCCTCCTCTCTCTGTTTCTCTCTGTCCTATCCAGCAATAACTGCAATAAAAATGACAACACCAACAAGGGCAACAAAATGGAATAATGGCCTCAAGAAGTGTTGGATTTGTTTTAGTGCAGGCACCAAGCCCCAGCAATAACCCTGGAAGCAAAAAAACCAAAAACAAACAAACAAAAAGACACTTCATAGTTTCTAGCTCTCACAGGTCTATGCAATTCACAACCAAGAAGCTCTTTTTATGAATGCTATTTAAAACATGCCTTGAAATTGTATTTTGTAAAATCATTAATGTTTTATTGTTATATAGGTATTCTGATATGTTCATTCACATTTTTTACTGAAAAGATGCTTTTCATTTTTATATATCATTACTTTTGTCTAGCTGAATCTGCTGTATACATATATCTTTATGAAGTTGGTATGTTTTATGATGAGTATTTGGACATGAATACAACTCATTGAATCATAGAAATGATGGGAAGTTTAAGGACTTTTCTAGTTCTAGTGGCAGATCTGAAATAGAAACTCATCTTTATTCAACTCTTGACACTGAGGTCTTAAAACTGCTACATCATTATAGCCTCTGATAGGGAATGTTTCCTCTTTTTAAGCATCCCATTCTGCCTAACTGAATATTTCCAGCTATCCCACTCTATTTCTGGGTTTTGTTTTTAAAATGGTATTTGAATTCTTTCATTGCTAATCATTTAACATAAGTTTGATCTTCTAGAACTGTCCCTCTTCTATAAAAATGCTCTTATAGTGACATGAAGACAGATGTTATGAGTTTCACTTTATATTACTTATGTTAGGCAAACCAATTTTTGTTGAATTCTTACTCATGCTACTGTTTCCTTGTTGTGCTTATCTAATGAATGTCTTAATTCCTTCAGATTTTTTAAAACTATATTTATTTATTGGATAGAGACAACTGGAAATCGAGAGTGGAGGGGATGATAGAGAGGAGAGGGGATGATAGAGAGGAGAGAGACAGAGAGACACCTGTAATACTGCTTCAAAAGCTTCTCTCCTGCAGGTGGGGACTTGGGGCGTGAACCCAGGTCCTTGTGTATTGTAACACGTGTGCTCAACCAGATGCGCCACCACCTGGCCCCCCTTCAGACATTTTTACTGTAGCCCCAATAAAGAGTGTATGTTATATGCCTAATAAAATATGTAAATATATACATGTTTTAATATAGATGTCACAGAAAATTCACTAGACAACATATCTTTGTGCAGGTAATTTCTGTTCTTTTCTACTTAAAATAATGTAATGATATTAGTTATTAAATTGATTTTACCATTGCCTGATGGATTTTAGCCTTTAGTTTGGAACTAAATCAGTAGAACTGAAATTAGTAGTTTCCAAAGCTATGTCTTAGGATAGATGTTGCAAGTGATTTTTAACTTTTACCTCAAAAAGATTATTTTGATGGTAGTGATTAAGTATAATGTAATAGGATTATCAAGTTCTTGTAATGAATGTAGTAAAACTAAAATATATGTATCTTTTTAATTTTTATTCTTAGGTGGCGACAGACAAGGTTGCAGAAAAGCTGAGTTCTACTCTCTCATGGGTAAAGAACACAGTATCACATACAGTCAGTCAGATGGCCAGTCAGGTGGCAAGTCCATCTGCCTCATTACATACCACCTCCTCATCGACCACACTGTCAACTCCAGCTCTTTCACCATCTTCCCCATCACAGCTGAGTCCAGACGACATAGAACTGCTGGCTAAACTGGAGGAGCAAAATAGGTGAGTGAATTTACTTAGCTTCTCTCTTCAGTTAACACACAAATTCAGCCATTCACATATAGGTGTATGCCATGATCCCCCCCCCTCCCCCAATCTTGCATGGTATCATTGAGCAGCCTTTCAGACCCAGTATTTTTATTTTCCCTCCCTTCCTTCCTTCCTTCCTTCCTTCCTTCCTTCCTTCCTTCCTTCCTTCCTTCCTTCCTTCCTTCCTTTCTCTCTCATCTAGGGCACTTGGCTGATGGTGGTGCTGGGGATTGAACCTGGGATCTCAGAGCCTCAGGCATGAGAGTCTGTTTGCAAAACCATTATGCTCTCTCCCCAGTGTCTTTATTTCTTGAGGAGAGAGAAATGTAGAAGGAGGTCAGAGAGACAGAGAGGAGAAACACCTCAGCACTGCTTCACCATCCATGAGCCTACCCCAGTGCTATATGTGGTGCTTACCTGTTGTGCTGAGCCCTGCAAATGGTAAAGCATATGCTCTACTGGGTAAGCTATCTCCTTCCTGGCTTCTTTTTTTTATTTTTTTATTTTTTATTTTTTTTTATTTAAGAAAGGATTAGTGAACAAAAGCATAAGGTAGGAGGGGTACAACTCCACACAATTCCCACCACCCAATCCCCATAACCCACCCCCTCCCATGGTAGCCTTCCCATTCTCTAGCCCTCTGGGAGCATGGACCCAGGGTCATTGAGGGTTGCAGAAGGTAGAAGGTCTGGCTTCTGTAATTGCTTCCCGGCTGAACATGGGCGTTGACTGGTCGGTCCATACCCCCAGTCTGCCTCTCTCTTTCCCTAGTAGGGTGTGTCTCTGGGGAAGCTGAGCTCCAGGACACATTGGTGGGGTCTTCAATCCAGGGAAGCCTGGCCAGCATCCTGGTGGCATCTGGTACCTGGTGGTTGAAAAGAGAGTTAACATATGAAGCCACCTTCCTGGCTTCTGTGGATAAATGCTTACACAGCAGTCTACTATTAGAAGTCTTACTGATAATATAAACAATTGATTAACACATCTTTTGCATTTAAAAATTGGTTTACATTGTTGTAAGATTTTATTAGTCTTTTGAAACTATGAGGGAAGGAGGAGATAGAGAATGAAGACACCTGCAGCAATGTTTTAGCCACTTCTGAAGCATTCCTCTTGCAGATGGTGACTGGGGGCTTAACCCCAGGTCCTTGCATACTATACAATGTGTATATTTTACAAGGTGTACCACCAGCTGGCTCCCTATAAAATTTTAGACTTACTTTAAGAATTACAGTTTCCCTCCCTCTTGCCGTCCCTCCCAAACACAAATATGTATAGTTCTCCATTTCTCTAAGACAGATGTTGTCTATGGTAAGAGTGGCATGATGGCATCTGTTATAGGGAGATGTGAAATTGTACACCTGACAACAGGCTTGCAAATCATTGGTCACTTCATATTTGTGCAGGCTGGCTCAGTCCATTGTGATTCACATGGATGAAGGTGGGCAGGCCCTTTGTCTAATAGGTTGTCTTATGTCAGCTATCTTGTCTCCTCATGCTCATCCATCTTGTCTTTTCATGCTGACTCATGGCTTCCACTGTTTTAGGCGTTAGAGATAAACATACAGTGGGTGAAGGCTCATGTCATCTTCCACACTGGCTTTCATTAGTACAAAAGGGAATTCTCTACTTACTTAAAATTACTTTTTTCACCCTTTTTATTCTTTTTTAAATTTTATTTTATTTTACTTATCACTCCCCTTTTTTTTTCTACTGGTAATGATCATTAACTTATTTCCTATTTCCATTAAGTTTTCCTGTGTTTATTTCACTATGAGCTCATAAATGCACTTTTATAATAGGTGGACTTTTGTGATTAATTTACAGGGTATTAGGAAGGATTTATGCATAGAGAATAAGCAAATGTAGTGACATCTTTTTTCTTGCCTTAGAAGAGCAGATCTGCTGAAAAGATAATAAGCTTCTAACTCTAATAAATACAAATAAAGCAACAAATAATTTGTAGTTTTCCTCCCCCTATTTTGCCCTCTTACTCCACTGACCTATTAAGTTCAAGAAAATACTATAAGAGTGATAGTTTAAGCCTTTTTTTCTGGCCACTTCTGTGATTTGAAATGTAGATATATAATTTACATATCTAAAGAAATTATGAAACTATTACTTGCAGCTGGGAAGTCAAGCTTGTTTAGTTCTTCCTCAAATGTAGATAATTTTCTTGTTTTGTTACTTGACTCTTGTTGATTCATAAAGTACAAAAAATGACAGTACTTTAAACAAATAAAACTTATAGAACATGAATATAGCATTCTGTTAAAAAATATTTTTCTTTCTTTAGTTTTACTTAAGTTACCACTTTAAAAGAGATAAGTGCTTGTGGAAATCCAGGAAGGATGTAAAGTGGGTTCAATACAGTGTCAAAGATCTGTTTGCTAAAAGTTAATAATTGATAGCCTTAAAGTTAAATGGGACAACTATCTTGATCATTGTTCTTAAATGTGCTTTTCTTTTTTCACTTTAAATATATAATGGATTTGAAAAAGGTGAAGTTAATAAGGTAAGGTTTAGTGTAATAACAGTGCGTTTGTTAAGGAAAGGAATTGTCCAATTTGAATTTTGGATGGACCACTATTTATTTGGTTTAAAAATTTGACATTACAACCCTTTTTTTTTTTTTTTTAATTCTTTACTATCAGGTTTTGCTTTTTAGCAGATTTTTAAGGGTGGGATCCCCAAACAGTGAGATAATGAAAATACTGGTTAAAAATTAAATGTATTTTATGTTTTTCAAAAAAATATGGTAATAAGGAATCTTTGAGACTCCCGTATAACTTTATATGTTAGCTATGTCTGATCTTCACTATAACAAGCAATTTAGACTAATGAAACTTAAAATTATATTCATCTATTTCTTTTTACTATAAATGTAGTTATTGAAAAATCTATAATTATAATTATTTCTTTTGGACAATGCTGATCTCTATGGTCTAATATTCAATATTCATTTTATATTTATCATTTTACCATAACAGTACTACTTAGGTTTCCCTGAAGATATTCTGTGTATATCTATCAACATTAAAAATTTTTTGAGCAAAATAGATGTTTTCAAGTCTGTGTTAAAAATTCATGTGGTTTTAATTATAGGTGAGGCTTTAAGATCTTCACAAGATTTTTTTTTTATTCTTTAAGGATTGTTTAGAATATCTGTCAGTTGTCTGATTTCCTGATTTGATTAATAGAATGCTTTATACTAGATTTTCTGTTGCAACTAGCTTAGCTTCAGATGATGTCATGTATAAATTTAGTCTAAGCTAATTTGAGTATGCTTACCTGTCTGAAATGTCAGTATAAATTGATCTCCAAACTATTAGTTACTGACCAGAATATTTGAGAGATGTTTGTTTGCTTATTTATTCATTTATTATTTTATCGATACCAGGCACAATGAATCCACTGTTCCCATCAGTGACTTTTTTCCTTTTTTGTCCCCCTCCCCTTTATTCTTTTTTGCTAGACATAGAAATTGAGAGAGGAGAGGGCCGGACCAAAAAAAAAAAAAAAAAAAGAGCAGGGGGAGATAGAGGACAGAGAAAGAGGGATACCTGCAGCACTGCTCTCCCTGCCTGTCTCCCCCCACCCCCACTCACCCACAGGTGGGGACCAGAGGCGTGAACCTGGGTTCTTGGATATTCACTTTCCATATGCACTGCTGCCCAACCCCTCTAGAGGGGGTTTAAGTCTTATATAATCACCTTTTCTGTAACCTCATCTTGAAGAGCAAAAGAAAAACTTAGGCAGCAAGATAGCTAACCTGGATAGTGTAACTACTTTTTCATTAGTGCCACTTAGGTTCAAATCAGCCCCTATTTATTGAGGCCCACTAATAAGTGAAATCATTTTGGTATTCGTCCTTCTCTTTCTGGCTCATCTCATTCAACATGATGGATGCCCCCAACTTCTATCCAAGAGGATGCAAAGGAGGCATTTTTTTTTTTTATTTTGCCTCCAGGGCTACTGCTTGGGCTCAGTTCCTGCACTTAGGCATCCACTGCTCCTGGAAGCCATTTTTTCCGCCATTTTGTTGTCCTTGTTGTTGCTATTGATGCTATTGTTGCATAGGAGAGAGAGAAATTGAGAGAGGAGGGAAGACAGAGGGGGGAGAGAAAGACACCTGCAGACCTGCTTTACTGCTTGTGAAGCAACTCACCTACGAGTCGGGAGCTGGGGGCTTAAATCGGGATCTTTACACTGGTCCTTGAGCTACATGTCACATGCACTTAACCCATTGCGCTACTGCCTGACACCGACAACATCATTTTAAACAGCTGAGTAGTATTCCATCATGTATGTGTACTAAATTTTTTTAGCCTCTCATTTGATGTTGGATATCTGGGTTGCTTCCAGGTTCTGGTGATTACAAATTATGCTGCTATAAACATAAGTATACATAGATCTCTTCTAATAGGTGTTTTTATTTCCTTTGGGTAAATATCCCCAGGAGAGGAGTTGCTGGGTTGTAGGGTAAGTTCATTTTTGTCCTGATAAATCTCCAGACTGCTTTCCACACTGGTTGGACCATTTTGTACTCCCATCAGCAGTGCAGAAGTGTCCCTTTTTTTTTTTCCATATCCTCTCCAACATTTGTCATTTCTGTCCTTTCTGATGTATGACATTCTCACAGGTGTTAAGTGGTATCTCACTGTTGCCTTTACTTGCATTTCTATGATGGTCAGTGACCATCTGATATATTTGTTGGCTCTCCGGATATCTTCCTTAGTGAAATTTCTGTCTATGCCCTTGTGCCATTTTGTAATGGGGTTGCTTGGTTTTCTTGGTGCTAATCTTACTGATTTCTTTATGTATTTTGGTTATTAGCCTTTTATCTGAGGTGTGTTGTATAACGATGTCCCATGCCATAGGCTAGGGTGTCTTTCTGTTTGTGTGGTCATAATCCTTTGCTGCGCAAAAGCTCTTCAGTTTGGTGTAGTCCTATTGGCTTATTTTTGCTTTTGTTTTCTTTGCTGTTAGATTTGAATCCTTGAAGGCTTTTTTTTGAAGTATAGGTCATAAAGTGTCCTACCAAATGTTTATTTTCTGTGTATTTGATAGCTTCTGGCCTTATGTTCATGTCCTTGACCCACTTGGAGTTGACTTTTGTGCATGGTGATAAGTGACTATTTCATCTACTTGCATGTTTCAATCAATTTTCCCAGCACTGTTTGTTGAAGAGACTCTGTTTTTACTATTTAATGGTTTGGGTTTCCTTGTCAAAAATTAGTGGGTTGTAGATGTGGGGGGATACAATCTGTTCTTTTTCTCATATTTCCATTATGATGTGCTAGCTACTATTTTCCTTAGATCTCTTGGTGAAATGATTCAGTTTTCAATAGCTAAGATTTAGTGGAGGTAATCTAAAACTCTCACTATCCTCTCTCTGCCTCCCCGCCCCCCTTCCCTTCCTTTCCAGAGCACTGCTTGGCTCTGGCTTGTGGCATTGCCTTGACTTTCACCTGGGACCTTAGAGCCTTGGGCATAACAATCTTTTGCATAACTGTCACTATGCTATCTCCCAGATAGACCTAAGTTACTTTTTGTATATTGGCATATTCTTATTTTAATGTAATTCCAAATCCTGTTCATCTGGAAATGCTTTCACTGTATCTTCAGAGCTTTTGGAAGGAAGGGGGCCCGGTAATGGTGCACCTGGTTAAGCTCTCACAGTACAGTGCTTAGGGACCCAAGTTCAAGCCCCTGGTCCCTACTTGCAGGGGGAAGCTTCATGAGTGGTGAAGCAGGGTTGCAGGTATCTCTCTACCTCTCTCCCCCCTCTTTATCTCGCCTCCCTCAATTTGTCTCTATCCAATAATAAATAAAAATATTTAAAAAATTAAAGGAAAAAAAAGTAGCCCAGGAGGTGGTACAGTTGGACTTTCAAGCATGAAATCCTGAGTTCAATCCCATGGCAGCACATGTACCAGAGTGAAGTCTGATTCTTTCTTATATCATTTTGCATGAATAAACAAAATCTTAAAAAACAATGTCTTGGGAGTCTGGCAGTAGCACAGTGGGTTAAGTGCACATGGTACAAAGCGCAAGGACCGGCATCAGGATCATGGTTCAAGCCCCTGGTGCTCCCCACCTGTAGGGTAGTTGCTTCACAGGCGGTGAAGCAGGTCTGCAGGTGTCTATCTTTCTCTCCTCTCTCTGTCTTCCCCTCCTCTCTCCATTTCTCTCTGTCCTATCCAGCAATGATGACAACAACAGCAATATTAACTGTAACAATAAAAAAACAAGGGCAACAAAAAGGGAGCATAAATAAATAAATATAAAAAAAATAAAAAATATATATTAAAAAACAGTCTTTAGAAGCAGTCAATTCAAGGTTGCTGTATTGGTAGTGCTATTAATATCAAACTGATAATTAAATTCAGTAATACCTCTCCCCCAATTCAGATAATCTGGGCTGTAGCCATTTTGAATGCTGCCTTTTTAATAGCTGGGGTCATTCTCGTGAGCATTCTCTATTCTCCAGTTAATAGAAACACAACCTCTGATGTCATGGTTTGACAGCATTCTAGGGGGATGAATAAATTTGGTTTTGTGAATTATTTGTTATAGCAGTTGCAGATAAGAATTGGCTGAGAGGCCTTCGAGATGTTTCAGCAGATAAAGCATATGCCCTTCATTTGTTAGCCTCTGGATTTGGTCTTCACCACATGGGAGTGTTAGCAAAAGCACCCAGGGGACTCCCAAGAATGATGCAGTGGTACTTTGGTCTTTCTCCCTCTCTTTCTTCCTCTTCCTTTTTTAACCCTTAAATATTTATTTTCCTTTTTTTGTTGTGGTTATTATTATTGTTGTTATATATGTTATTGTTGCCAGATAGGACAGAGAGAAATCAAGAGATGAGGGGAAGACAGAGGGGAAGAGAAAGACACCTGCAGACTTGCTTCACCGCTTGTGAAGCGACTCCCTGCAGGTGGGGAGCCGGGGGCTCTAGCCGGGATCCTTACGCTGGTCCTTGCGCTTTGTGCCACGTGCACTTAACCCGCTGCACTACCGCCCTACTCCCTCTCCTTAAATATTTTATTTATTCATTTATTGGAGAGAGAAACTCAGATGGAAGAAGAGAAAGAGGGAGAGAGAAAGAAACATTTGCAGCACTGCTTCACTGTTTGTGAAGCTTCTCCCTTGCAGGTGGGGACTGAGGGCTTGAATGTGGGTTCTTGGGCTAGGTAATGTGTGTTCAACCAAGTGTGCCACCACTCAGCTCCTTCCTCTTATTTATTTATTTATTTATTGCTCATTAAAAATACGGAATAGGCAAGGACCGGAAAAAGGATTCCGGTTCGAGCCCCCCCCACCACCACAGGAAGGTCAATTCACAGGCAGTAAAGCAGGTCAGCAGGTGCCTTTCTCTCCCCCTCTCTGTCTTCCCTTCCTCTCTCGATTTCTCTCTGTCCTTTCCAACAACAATAGCAATGACAACAATGATAATAACATCATCATCAACAACAAGGATAACAGCAAGGGCAACAAAGTGGGAAAAGTAGTCTCCAGGAGCAGTGGACTGGTAGTGCAGGCATCGAGCCCCAGCTATAACCCTGGAGGCAAAAAAAAAAGAGAGAGAATAAAGGGGGTTGGGTGGTAGCGCAGCGGGTTAGTCGCACGCGGCACAAAGCGCAAGGACCAGTTTAAGGATCCCGGTTTGCGCCTCCGGCTCCCCACCTACAGGGGAGTCGCTTCACAGGCGGTGAAACAGGTCTGCAGGTGTCTTTTTCTCTCCCTCTCTGTCTTCCCCCTCTCTCTCCATTTCTCTGTCCTGTCTAACAACAACAATATCAATAACAACAACAATAAAAAAAACAAGAGCTACAAAAGGGGAAAAAAATACAGAATAAAAATTGAGCCAGATCTCAGCAGTAATGCTCATGCCTGCACCCCAAGCTCATTTCCCTAGCAGTGCATAAAAAACAAAACAAAATGTACATACATAAAACATTAAAAAAGCATAAAGACCAAAATGGAAAGATATGGACACAGGGTCATACATAACCCATGGAGAAACCCTTTGATTATCACTGAGTAGTATGACTGTGCTTTTCATTTAATCTGATAATTTTCTTTTTGTGTTAGTTATAAAATTATATTGTAGTGGAAGGTATTTTTCTCTTTTGCAATAAATTCTAGCATAGCAGCCCTTCATGTGTACTAGAGTTAAGAAAATTAGTGGATAGGTTTTGAATTGATTTCTCAGTAGCTCAAGAACCTGTAAATAATTGTTTTTTATAATAATAGTTTTAATGAACTGCAATTTTTAGAAATTTCTTTCTTGAGAAATTAATGGTTTACAGTTGAAAGTTAAATACAGTAAATGAACTATTAATTTATGCCCCATACAACTCACCTCTTTGTGTGTGTGTGTGTGGTTTGTCATGTATTCACAGAATTTTGTAACCACCACACAGTTACTTTTATATTTTAATCACCTTCCAAAAAAATCACTTGTTTATTAGTCACTATTCATTCCTCTTTGCTTCCCTAACTCTTACTCCATTTTGAGTCATCTTTGTGCTTGACAGGATCTTTATTTTATTTTATTTTATTATTTAATTATTTTTTAATATTTATTTTCCCTTTGTTGCCCTTGTTGTAGTTATTATTGTGGTTGTTATTGATGCCGTCGTTGTTGGATAGGATGGAGAGAAAGATAGACACCTGCAGACCTGCTTCACCACTTGTGAAGTGACTCCCCTGCAGGTGGGGAGCTGGGGCCTCAAACTTGCATCCTTACGCCAGTCCTTGTGCTTCACACCATGTGCGCTTAACCTGCTGTGGTACCACCCGTCTCCTTTTATTTTATTTTTAAATACTATATTTATTTTTTAGTGAATGGGAAGAGGGTAGGGAGAAGGAGAGAGCAAACAAACCAGAGCATCACTCAGGTACATGGGATGCCAGAGATTGAACTCAAGGACCTCATGCTTCCAAGTACAAAGCACTTGCCGTTGTGTTACCTCCTGGGACACAGAGACATTATCTTTAAATATTTCATTTATAAGTTTCTCACAGTTTTCTATATGTGTATACATTAATTCACAATCCACTAAATGTATGAACATTTTTGCCTAAGCCATCCATGAATTCACTTGGCACTTCTGCTTCTTCTAAATATTTCAAGTTGATGACCTCTGAGACCTTTCCTGACCATTTAAAAGCCTCTGCTTAAGACACTTTTCATCTGCACTCCATTTATACCTTACACTTAATGTTTCGTTTTAGAACTGCCATTATTTTTGTTTCTATCTATAGGTTTATTTATTGATAGTAGTGATGCAATTTAACATGGGAAAAGTATGATGGAACTTAAAGCACTAAAATAACATAATTTACTATTTCAGATTTTGAAATTGTTATGCTTAAATAAAAACAACAGCAATTATTTAGTAGGTACCAACCAATTAGTGAAATTATGTGTTGCTGAGGACTTATTCTGATGCAGTCTCCGGCCCCAGGTTTTTCTATGCTCCGCTAAATCCTAGAGTGCCCCCTTACAACCAATCCTGGCTCCGCCCCCAGGTTTTTCTATGCCCCGCTAAATCCTAGAGTGCCCCCTTTCAACCAATCCTGGCCCTACACGTCACCCCTGGTTGTCGCCCAATAAAAAGCCCCATCACCCCTCCCCTCTCTCTCTCTGGGCTCTTGGCTCTCCCTCTCTGAGGTCTCGCTCCCTGCTCCCCCCCCCCCCCCCCCCCCCCCCGTGGTCGGCCATTGCTGGCTGGCTCCACGTGGTCTGAACCAAACCTCCCCCCCCCATCCTATAATAAAGATCTGTGTACCCCTTTGCTCTGGACGTCCGCTCTCTTCTCCGCGGTGCAGCCCGACACCAGACCACCTCAACAACAATTATGCATATTTAAAAGTTATATTTTAAAACATATATATTTTAAAACAGCCCCCCTGCTCTGATGCTGTGGTCTATTTACATAATCACTGTTTTGCCTGAGACCTTCCCTGCCTGCAGGGTATTGGTTAATCCCACTGGTGCGGGTACAGACAGACTATGACCCACATAGTCAACGACTGCCACCTCTCCAGATTCAAAGGAGGTCTCGAAACTTTACATCAGGCTCAACTTGACGCTGTTGACTGGCTACGGAACAAGGGCAAACGCTAGAAGAAGAAGAAGAAGAACCTTCCCAACAGCTGCTATGAAGCTTTCTACCTTCCTGCTCTTTTCTTTTCTCCACCTCCTCTCCTAGCCATTTCCTTTTCCCACTTGCCAGTTCCGGTTAAAGATATATATAAAGGCAGTGTCTCTGATCAGTGAAGGCAAGGCATTGTGTTCAGGCTCTCCACGAGTTCCTAGTCTCTCTTCTGTGTCGCTGAGTAAGCAGCAGCCCAGGTTGGCTCTGGTCCAGTTCTCTCCAACCCAGAGAGCACGTGCCCAGGAAGAAACACCAGCAACACTAACCCGGCAAAAACAGTGACTGGGGGGCAGAGAGATAGCATGCTCTCTAGTGCAAATGCCTCACCATGCATATAGTTTGAGCCCTCACACCACATGGTAGATGCTACAAGGCTGGAGGAAGCTCTGATGTTATAGTGTTTGTCGTTCTAAGTATATGAGTGAAAATAAGTGACCTGTAACAGTAAAATCAGTCACTCAAACCCACCTTCTTTGCTGTAGTGAAATTGTGATGTATCCTTATTGTCATATGCTATTAGATCTTGAGTAGTTTTTAATTATATTTTAGATTACTGGAGACGGATAGTAAGTCTTTAAGATCTGTAAATGGATCAAGAAGAAACAGTGGCTCCTCCCTTGTATCAAGTTCATCTGCCTCTAGCAACCTCAGCCACCTTGAAGAAGATTCTTGGATTCTTTGGGGAAGGATTGTTAATGAATGGGAAGATGTGCGCAAGAAGAAGGAAAAGCAAGTTAAGGTATTTGTGTTCTTCATTGAAATTCTTTCTTCTTTCAGTCCCAAAGAGCATCAGGCATGAATTAGTAGAAGGTTTAAAAATAAAACTCCAATACTTTGCCAGCAGTATATTAAAGATGTCTTTTTTTTATATATTTCATTTATTTTATTTAGTATTTATTTCCTTTTTGTTGCCCTTGTTTTTATTATTGTTGATGTCATCGTTGTTGTATAGGACAGAGAGAAATGGAGAGAGGAGAGGAAGACAGAGGGGGGGAGAGAAAGATAGACACTTGCAGACCTGCTTCACTGCCTGTGAAGCGACTTCCCTGCAGGTGGGGAGCTAGGGGCTGGAACCAGGATCCTAAGGCTGGTCCTTGCACTTTGCGGCATGTGCGCTTAACCTGCTGCGCTACCTCCCAACTCCCCCATTTCATTTATTTTTGTCCCTAGTTTTTTTTTTTTTTAATTGGATAGAGACAGAAATTGAGAAGGGGGAAATTAAAAAAGAGAGAAACGGGTTCAGGCGGTAGTACAGCATGTTAAGTGCACATGACACAAAGCACATGACACATGACACAAAGCACAAGGACTGGAGTAAGGATCTCAGTTCCAGTCCCTGGTGTCTCAACTTCCGGGGGTCCCCCGTGTGTCTTCCCCTCCTCTCTGAATTTCTCTCTATGCTATCCAGCAACAATAACATCAATAACAATAATAACCACAACAACGATAAAACAACAAGGACAATAAAAGAGAAAAAAATAGCTTCCAGGATCAGTGGATTTGTGGTGCAGGCACCGAGCCTCAGCAGGAACCCTGGAGGCAAAAAAGAAATCAAGAGAGAAACAGACTCTTGCAGCATTGCTTCACCACTTGTGAAGCTTCCCCTCCAGCCTCCCACTGCAAGTAGGGACTAGAGATGTCAATCCAGGCCCTTGAGCATGGTAACGTGCACCCAACCAGGTGCTCCACCACCCGCTCCCTTGTGCCCATAGTTTTGATTTATGAATATGTTGTAATAGATAGCTCCTATTGGGAGAAATAATTCGATAAAATTATTTTAGAAATTAAACTCTCATTTTATAGATTCATGAATGAAGCTGTGACAACCTTCATTCTATTTATTTACTATTTTTTCTTTATTGGGGATTAATGTTTTATAGTCTCCAGTAAATAACAATAGTTTGTACATGTATAACATTTCTCAGTTTTCCACATAACAACACAACATCCACTAGGTCTTCTGCCATCCGTTTTCAGGATCTGTACTCTTCCCCCCACCTCCCCACCCCAGAGTCTTTTACTTTGGTGCAATACACCAATCCCTTCATTCTTGAATTAGTAGTATTTTGATATTTTCCTTTTAATCTGAAACAAGTCTTTGATTGATAATGGTTACTAAACTGTCATAACTCTGCAGGTTATCAGTTTCTTAATACTCTTAGAGGTATTGAGTGAAAGTACAGAAATTTCCTCATGGCAGGAGAACCTAAGTGTCAAATCTTAGTCTTAATTAAAAGGTCTCCTTGTCTTATAAACCTAGCTTTGCAAATTATTAATTTGATCTAATCTTTCACGTCACTTATATGCCTAATAAAAACTTCTCTTTTCAAGGTAGGATATTTAAATAATTCATTTCAAACTTTGTTTGCTTATATTTTTAGGAACTCGTCCGTAAAGGGATACCCCACCACTTTAGAGCAATAGTTTGGCAACTTTTATGCAGTGCACAAAGTATGTCAATTAAAGATCAGTATTCAGAACTTCTGAAAATGACTTCACCGTGTGAAAAACTGATCCGAAGGGATATTGCTAGAACTTACCCTGAACACAATTTCTTTAAGGAAAAAGATAGCCTTGGACAGGAGGTCTTGTTTAATGTTATGAAGGTAAGTTCTGTTTATTCAATTTTTAAAAACTTCAGTTCTCAGGACATTGCTATTACTCAGTCTTCAGAATGAAATATGACTTCTCATCCTAGTCATTAGTTGTTTTGACAATAAATATGACTTTGTCATAATTTCAACTTTAATTCTGATTCTATATTACTGTCTAGTTTGGAGAATATGTTTAAAAGTCATACATAACATTGTTTGATATTAATCGATTGAAGTCAAATTATCTGTAAATCACCATTCCATAAAAACATCCTTTATGAAAAATAATAACCCTTAATTTTATCTCTAATACTGTTTTTCTTCAAGTTTCTTTTCTTTCCACCTACTTTTATGAAATGTTAATTTCTTGTAAAACCATTTTAATTTTGTCAGTGAGCCCTAACCCTACTCTAGTTTTTTCTTTACATGCATTTTAAACTATTTTTAAGCTTGTTACTTTCTCAGTATGAGTTCCTTTGTTATCTTGTCTTTAAGAGTAGTTAATTTCTAGTCAGGAAAGTAGCCAAAGAAACAATTTATGTGATAAAACACTTGCTTTTAGATATTTGTAGGATAACATCTATAGCAAGGAAGCACTTAAAAAGTTTTATTGTTGAGCCTAGAACTCGAATAAATCCCTTCTCCATTGTTACCAGTCATTTCTATCAGGAACAACAAAATAGACCCCCCTTGTGGGCCCCCATAGGACCTTGCCCTCAACTTGGATCAACAATGGTAGAGAATGTTCCATCCTCCGAAGGATGGGTAGATATTGGGGCAGCATGGAATGTTCCTACTCATGACCACAAGATGTGAGCTCAGATCTAGAGGGATGCAGAGGTCACATAGGCTCCTAAGCTGAATATGGGCCCCAGATCACATCAGATCAATGGGGTTTACAGTCAACAATATTTATACCTCTTCCC
Organism: Erinaceus europaeus; assembly: GCF_950295315.1. Lineage (NCBI taxonomy): Eukaryota > Metazoa > Chordata > Mammalia > Eulipotyphla > Erinaceidae > Erinaceus > Erinaceus europaeus. Next base: position 74,917,644 of record NC_080172.1, on the reverse strand, counting down.
CATATTAGGGAGCTACTCTCTTCCCTGATCTAGCTTTCTTTTATACATACATATATGTATATATATATTCCCCCCTTTTGTTGCCCTTGTTTTTCATTATTGTTGTAGTTATTGATGTCAGTGTTAGATAGGACAGAGAGAAATGGAGAGAGTTGGGGAAGAGAGAGAGGGAAAGATCTGCAGACCTGCTTCACTGCCTGTGAAGCAACTCCCCTGCAGGTGGGGAACTGGGGGCTCAAACCGGGGTCCTTGAGCCAGTCCATGCGCTTGATCCAGCTTTCTCCAGCCATGACATCATCTCCCAGACAATAACTTGGATCTACTGGCATATCAGATTTCAGCCTCAGGGGCAAAAAGAAAAAAGGGAAAACAAAAACTAGTATAGCCACAGGCCCTTTGGAATTTAACTAAAATATGCCTACTAGCTATCTACAAAATGGAGGACCCTCTAACTCTTTATCTGTACTATTCCAGCCCTTAGGTCCATGATTGGTCAACAGTTTGTTTGGCTTTGTATCTTAACTCTTTTGCCGTCCACCAGGTTCCAGATGCTAGCATGATGCCGACCAGACTTCCCTGGACAGACAACCCCACCAACGTGTCCTGGAGCTCTGCTTCCTTTTTCCACTAGGGAAAGAGAGAGACAGGCTGGGAGTATGGATCAACCTGTCAACACCCATGTTCAGCAGGGAAGCAATTATAGAAGCCAGACCTCCCACCTTCTGCATCCCACAATGATCTTGGGTCCATACTCCCAGAGGGTTAAAGAATGGGAAAGCTATCAGGGGAGAAGATAGGATACAGAGTTCTGGTGGTGGGAATTGTGTAAAGTTGTACGCCTCTTATCCTATGATTTTTGTCAGTGTTTCCTTTTTACAAGTAAAAAAATTAAAAAAAAAAGTTTTATTGTTTTCAGTAGGACTTTACTTCTCCAGGCTGTGTTTTTCAGAGAAAGAGATATACACCACAGATTGTAGGGGCCAGGGGTTCCAAAGGGCTTGGTGCCTGCACTAGGAATCTATTGCTCCTAGAGGCCATTTTCCCCATTTTGTTGCCCTTGTTGTTGTTACTGTTGCCATTGCTGCTGTTGTTTTTGGATAGGACAAAGAGAAATCAAGAGAGGAGGGGAAGAGGGGAGACAGAGAGGGCTATAGAAAGTTAGATACCTGCACACCTGCTCCACTGCTTATGAAACAATCTCTCTGCAGGTGGGGAGGCAGGGGCCTGAACCAGGATCTTTGGGCCGATCCTTACGCTTCACACTATGTGCGCTTAACCCACTGTGCTATTGCCTACCCCCCTTTATTTCCTTTTTAAAAATTTTTATTAGTGATTTAACAGTGATTAACAAGATTGTGGGATGAGAGGGGTACAATTCCATACATTTCCCATCACCAGAATTCCATATCCCTTTTCCTCCATTGGTATGTTCCCTGTTCTTTATCCCTCTGGGAGTATGGACCCAATATATTTTTTTTTAATATTTATTTATTCCCTTTTGTTGCCCTTGTTGTTTTATTGTTATAGTTATTATTGTTGTCGTGGTTGTTGGATAGGACAGAGAGAAATGGAGAGAGGTGGGGAAGACAGGGAGGGGGAGAGAAAGGTAGACACCTGCAGACCTGCTTCACCACTTGTGAAGCGACTCCCCTGCAGGTGGGGAGCCAGGGCCCGAACCGGGATCCTTATGCCGGTCCTTGTGCTTTGTGCCACCTGCACTTAACCTGCTGTGCTACAGCCCGACTCCCGGACCAAAGATTTTTATGGGGTCCAAAAGGTGGGAGGTCTAGCTTCTGTAATTGCCTCTCCACTGGACATGCGTGTTGACAGGTCGATCCGTACCCTACCCTGTTCCTATCTTTCCCTAGTGTAGTAGGGCTCTGAGAAAGTGGGGTCCCAGGGCATATTGGTGAGATCAGGGAAGTCAGGTTGGCATCATGGTAAAATTTTGTTTCACTACTTGTAAATTTTAGAGACAGAAGGTGTATAATATATTACATTGAAACTTTTTAAAACATTTTTTTACTTCGTTTAGGCATATTCTTTAGTGGACCGTGAAGTTGGTTATTGTCAAGGAAGTGCATTTATAGTGGGATTGTTACTTATGCAGGTAAGTTAATACAAGCAGTAAATGTTTAATTAAATCTTTTATTAGGGAATTTAGAATTCATCTTTATTTGTATTAATTATAAGTGAATATTAGCTATTTCTTGTTATAATTTAAGTAACTGCTAGGAATATATACTTCAAAGTAACAGAAACTGGATGTCTAAGATATTGATTTTTTTTTAAAGAATTTATTTGTTCATGAGAAAGATAGGAGAGAGAAAGAACCTCTGTTACATGTGTTGCCAGGGATTGAACTCAGGACCTCATGGTTGAGAGTCCAATGCTTTATCCACTGTGCCACCTCCCATACCACCAAGATACTGATTTATAATAAAACAGCTAACTTATACTTTGTTTTATCATATAAGAATTGTTCCAGGGCTGGGTGGTGGTGCACTTGGTTGAGCACACATGTTGCAATACTCAGGGACCTGGGTTTGAGTCCCGGTTTCCTACCTGCAGGGGGAAAGCTTTGCAAGTGGTGATGCAGTGCTGCAGGTGTCTCTCTGTCTCTCTCCCTCTCTGTTTCTCCCTTCTTCTCAATTTCTTGCTGTCTCTGTTCAATAAATAAATAAAGATAATAAAAAAATTAAAAAAAAAGAGTTGAGGTTATTTATCAATTACTAGGTGGTAAGTTAAAAATAGATATTTTAAATCTAGGTTTATTAATTTTGCAGTTTAACTAACATGTAGAGTTGCACATTCTCTTTTTCATTTCATTGGGGAAATAATGACATTTAGGACACTTGTTGACACATGGGTGCGGCACTATAAATCCACTGCTCCTGGAGGCTATTTTTCCCCTTTTGTGGTCCTTGTTGTTTATCATTGTTGTTATTGCTGTCGTTTTTGTTGGATAGGACAGAAAGAAATGGAGAGAGGAGTGGAAGACAGAGAGGGGGAGAGAAAGACACCTGCAGATCTGGTTCACCGCCTGTGCAGTGACACCCCCCCCCAGATGGGGAGCCGGGGATTCGAACTGGGATCCTTACACTAGTCCTTACACTTTGTGCCATGTGCATTTAACCTGCTATGCCACCGCCCAGCCCCCCCCCCCGCCCCCTGGGTACAGTTTGTTACCTGCTTCTGATAGGTGTCTGCATACACCCCTACCACAGCTCCCTCTTCACCATTGTGCACCCAGCATCCTCCCTTTCCACTGCCTCATAGTCCAGAGTCCTTTACTTTGCTGCAATATACTCTACCCGGTCTAAGCTTCACTCTTTCCCTTTTCTTTCCCTGTTATATTTATTCACTCACGTAAATTTCTTTATTGGGGTAGTAATGGTTTACAATTGACAACAAGTACTGGTCTTGTTGCATTCGCAGGCGATCTTCTCAAACTTAGTTATTAATGAGCAGGGGAGACAACCAGACTATCACTCTGAGATATGTGATGCCAAGGATCAAATGCAGGACCTCCTGCTTGAGACCCCAATAAAAAAATTAAAAATAAATAAATTTGAGCCTGACCTCCACTATAATGGAGGGAAGTTCCCTCCATTCTGTCTCTTTCTGAAAAAAAGTCTATTTGGAGTGGTGAGACCCCAGTGACAGCAGAAATGAAAAATTTGGGCTTTCAATGCTGCTCAGTGGTATCACACATGCATGAGGTCTTGTGTTCATTCCCTGCCTCCATATTATTTTATTTATTTATTTATTTTAATTTATGTCTTTATTGGGGAATTAATGTTTTACATTCAACAGTAAATACAATAGTTTGTACATGCATAACATTCCCCAGTTTCCCATTTAACAATACAACCCCCACTATGTCATTTTCTTTTGTCTCCAGTGTTAAACACTGGGGTTTACTGCCTGTACTACAAATCCACTGCTTCTATAGCTATTTTTTTTATTGCTTTTTTTTTTTTTTTGATAGGAAAGAAATTGAGAGCAGAGGGGAAGATAGAGAGGGAGAAAGACAGACACTTGCAGACCCACTTCACCTCTTGTGAAGCTACCCCCTGCAGGTAGGGGTGTGTGGTTTGTGGCTTTGTTATGTGTGCTTAATCCAGTGTGTCACCACCCAACCCCCCACCCCAATCTTTTTTTCCTGTACTAATCTTTATTGTGACCCTGTGAAATAAGTACTACTTATTATGTTACCCATTCGACAGATTGTGAAACTGAGCAACAGAGAGGTTTAATAATTTATAGAGGGTCACATAGCTGCTAAGTGGAATTTGAACTGTTGAGTTTCTCTGGAGCTTAAGCCAGCAATTACCTGCTAGAATTATTAGAGGAAATGAAGTCAAAGATCTTCTATGTCAGGTAGCTAATCCTCATGAAAATGAATAGGATTTTGGTTAGGAAGGTGTATGATCTAGAGGTTTGTAAATACTCCAAAAAAGAAGAAGAATTGTTAGTATCTGCTGGCTTGTGTTTCAGATAGTAAAATGGTAGAATTGGCAGTGAGTTTCAAAGAGGAATATTCACTTTTCTACCTTCTGGCCCTTTCTAGTGCTATGAAGAAGAAAGTAGCCATTTTAGTGGAAAGCCAGGTTTTAGTGTAGGCATATTCTGAGGAGAACTAGATTTTGTTAAGAGGAGATAAACATTTAGGAAAAGAGATTGAGATTTATAATAGTGTACTTATTGATGGCTGATTATGAGTTCTACAAAGTATTGTGGGAAAAGTTTAGGGAAGATTGAAAATAGGACTAGAATAAGGGAAACAATACAAGATGACAATTTAGGAATGTCAGGCTTCTTGTATGAGTGGCATAAACGAGTTGGGTTGTAGGGTTTGATAGCTAAGATTAATAAAGATCATCTTCATAGCAGAATGCTTGTTGCTTGGGAAGAAGAAAGGATTTGTTAGGGGTTCTTCTTTCGTTTTCTTTTTGTTTATTTATTTTACTAGAGCACTGCTTGGCTCTGGTTTGTAGTGGTGCTGAAGATTAAACCTGGGACCATAGAGCCTCAGGCATGAGGCTTTCCAGCCCAGGAATTACAGGTTTTGCTAGGAGTAACTCTTGACTGCTGACCACTTTTAGCCACATCATTGCCATTCTGTTCAAAATCCTCAAAAATCTCCCATCTGACTTAAAGTAAAAATCTAGATCTTGGGTTCAAGTGGTGGTGCACCAGGTCAAGTGCTCATACTGCTGTGTGTGAGAACCTGAGTTCAGGTCCCTGGTCCCTAGGAAGCTTCACAAGCAGTAAAGCTTCGCCCTTTTACCTCCCACATTCATCAGTTTCTGTCTGGTCAAAATAAAAGGAGAAAATACGGCCTTCAGTAGTGGTGGATTCATTGTTCAGGCATGGAATCCCATCAGTAAACCTGGTGACAATAAAACAATTTGAGTTGTGTGACCCAAGAGGTAGTGCTGTGGATAAAACCTTGGACTCTCAAGCATGAGGCCTCATGTTTGATCCCTGGCATCACATGTGCCAGTGATGCTCTACTTATGTTTTCCTCTTCCTAATAAGTAAACCTTTTTATAAATTTGAATCCTGTAGGTTTAGAGGTAGTGTGGTAGGTAAAGCACTGGGCATGAGGTATAGAGTTTAATCTCTGGCATCACATATGCTAGAATAATTCTTTGATTCTTTTAAAAAATATTTTATATGGGGCCGGGTGGTGGCACACCTGGTTGTGTGCACCTATTATAATGCACAAGGTCCCAGATTCTAGCCCCCGGTCCCCACCTGTAGGGGGAAAGCTTTGCGAGTGGTGAAGCAGTGCTGAAGGTGTCTCTGTCTCTCTCCCTCTCTGTCACCCTCTTCCCTCTCGATTTCTGGCTGTCTCTATTCAATAAATAAAGATAATAATTTTTTAATCTATTTGTTTGCTTGTTTATTTATTTATTTGGTTAGAGACAGAAATAAATAGGGACAGGAAAGATAGGGAGAAAGACCCTTACAGCATTGCTTCATCACCCAGCCCCTCTCTCTTTCTTAAAGAAGAAAGACAAAGCAAAACAAAATAATATGAATCCTCACAGTGGCAAGTTAATCCCTTTGTAATTTGTTTTGCTGTTATTTTTTCCTCAATAGCTTGAGCTCTACTTAAAATAGGGCTCCTCATTAGGTAGTTTACTTTGTACTTTCCTTGAGCATGCCAGTCATGATTCCATTCCGAGGCCTTTCGTCTTAAAATTTTTCTTGGTCTGGTCTTTCATTTGCTCTTCAGTGTTCTGCTCAAATGTTATTGCGTCAGTGCAAGAATGTAAGGCATTCTTTCCTATCTACACACATAGCATTATTTGCATGTTTTCCCTGTTACTCTACTTTGTTTTATTTTTATAACACTCATCACTATATTATATGCATATTAGTTGATTTATTCCATGCATTTTCTTTCTCTCTTCACCAGAAAGTTCACTTTCCTTGAGGGTAAAGAGTATGGTTATTTTTTCCCCCAGTGGAATAGACTGAGAGAAGAGTATCTAAATGAATGTTTGTTGGTTGAATTAATGATTTAGGCATATGGGTCAGTCTCAGAGTTGTAAAATTTGTCTAGCTACTCATTCTCAGTAATAGAATGAGAGATTAGAACTTTCTTTTAATTAACTAATTATTTTTTTAAAGATTCATTTATTCTCTTTTGTTGCCCTTTTTTATTGTTGTAGTTATTGTTGTTGTTACTGGATAGGACAGAGAGAAATGGAGAGAGGAGGGGAAGACAGAGAGGGGGAGAGAAAGATAGACACCTACAGACCTGCTTCACCAGTTGTGAAGCAACTCCCCTGCAGGTGGGGAGCCGGGGGCTTGAACTGGGATCCTTACACTGGACCTTGTGCTTTGCACCACGTGCACTTAACCCACTGTGTTACCGCCAGGCTCCCTAATTATTTATTTTATTAGTGATTTAATGCTGGTACCATTACTTCACAGAATCACTAATGTTTATAGTACATAGTTTAAATAAAATCTAGCTAATTTTGTATTTTAACACATTAAACTTTTTCTTTTCTTTTCTTCCTAATTTAGATGCCAGAAGAAGAGGCTTTCTGTGTATTTGTTAAATTGATGCAAGACTATAGACTTCGTGAACTATTCAAACCAAGTATGGCAGAATTGGGACTTTGTATGTACCAGTTTGAATGCATGATACAGGTAAAAGTTTAGTGTTTTGTTTTTTTTTAAGGTGTATTACATAATTACATCATGTTGAGTGAGACTAGCCAGAAAGACAAATGATCTCACTTATTAGCAGACTTAGTAACTAGGGATGGGAAGGGAGAATACAAAGTAACACATGGACTGGACATGGTATATTGCACCAAAGCAAAGGATTCTTGGGAGAGAGAGAGTAGGAGGGGAAGAAGAAAACTTTGGGTTCCTGGTTTGTAAAACATTAACCCCTTCAGTTAAATAAACTAATAAAAAGGTGTATTGCCTTGATTGTTTGTCATCTTAGTTGAGTGACAACTAAGCACATTTAATATTTAAAGTAAGTATTAAAGCATTTGAAAATCAGTGTTTTTTATCATATAATCAATTGTTGGTTTGCTAATACACAGAGATTTATTTCCCAGTTAATTGCTGTGTCAGTAGATCAGTCTGAAACTTGACTGCAGTTTTCATATTCACTCTTTAAACATTTGTGCCAAATATATTTTATCATAGCCACTTTGCCCAAATACATGAATTTTCTTATTTTACCTTACTATAGGCTTCTGTTATGCAGATTATGCTGTCTTACAGGAACTCATGACTTTATGACACCAATATCAACTTCTCTTGAGACTGTCTCTTCTGTCTTACTTCCTTCTATCTTTCCTTTTTATTTCACATTTTTCAAGCCTGTAATCTCTTTTTTAAAAAGTTTTTTAAATTTCTTTTTCCCTTTTGTTGCCCTTGTTATTTTATTGTTGTACTTATTGTTTGTTGTTGTTATTGATGTCATTGTTGTTGGATAGGACAGAGAGAAATGGAGAGAGGAGGGGAAGTCATAGGGTGAGAGAAAAACACCTGCAGACCTGCTTCACTACCTGTGAAGCGACTCCCCTGTAGGTGGGGAATCGGGAACACCATACAGGGGCCACCTGCGCTTTGCCCAGCCCCTTATAATCTCTTTTAAAAACAATGTTTCCATACTTTTATGTTGCTAATGTAAGACTCAGTATTCACTGTTTTAATAAGGGTGAAAAGAAAAGTGAAAAATACTTGAAACATTTTATCTTCCTGTATTTAATTATTATATTTTATATTACAAAGTTTATTTTAGGAGCTGGATGGTGGCATATTTGGTTGAGTACATGTTACAGTGTGCAAAGACCAGGGTTCAGGCCCCCAGTCTCTACTTGTAGGAGGGAAACTTCAGGAGTGGTGAAACAGTGTTGTAGTTGTCTCTTTTTCATGCTCTCTATCTCCTCCCTCCTCTTTCAATTTTTTTCTTCTCTCAAATGGGAAAAAGGGGGGGGAAAGAAAAAAAAAGGCCCTGGTGGCAATTAAAAAAAAAAGTTACTTTATTGTTCTGTGGTATAATGATGTAGCTATTATTACTTAAATTTCAGTTAGATAAAGCGAGATGTAAGAATGAAAGCTAACCTGATTATGCAGAAAGACCTACATGCATGAGGCTCTTAAGTCCTAGGTAGATTTAGGCACCATTATAAGCCTGAACTGAGCAGTGCTCTAGTTTTAAAGAAAGTGCAAAACAAAACAAAAACTTGATACCTTGATATTTTTGCTGCATGGTAGGAGGTGGAGTAGTTAGAGCTTAGAACTTAAAAATATGAATGAGGTTCCAAGTTCTGCCCCTGGCATAGCATGTGCCAGAATGAAGCTCTGGTTCTCTCTAACACTTCCTTTCTCTGCCTGACTTGCTAAGTACTAAATCAGTCTTTAAAAACAAGAAAATAAAGTATGTTTCTGTGATTTTTAATTTTAAAGAATTTTATTTATGTATTTATTTATTTATGTAGGTAGAGACAGAAATTAGAGGGCGGTGGGAAGTAGAGAGGGAGAAAGAAACTCAGTGCTTCCCACCCTTTAGGTGGGAATAGCAGCTTGAACCCAGGCCCTTATGTACTGTAACTTGTGCATTCTACTGGGTCTGCTACAACCCAGCCTCTGATTTTTATTTTTTTCCCCTGAAATAGTAAGCATGTTTTTATCAATCCTAAACTTTTCCAGTTTGCTTTCAATCAGTGTATCATTTATATTTTGAATTACTACAGTGGTTGAGGCACATATTTTGGGTAAGATGGTAGATGATCAATGGCAAATTGATGTTATATCAACATAGAACTAAGTTTTTTGAAGTATCATAGTTTATTTATTTACTTATATATTTTTTGATAAGACTGAGAGAAATCGAGAGGGAAGTGGGGGGGGGTAGAGAGGGAGAGAATGACAGAGACACCGGCAGCTGTTTCAGCACTCATGAAGCTTTCCTCCTGCAGGTGGGTATTGGAGGCTTGAACTCGGGTCCTTACACATAGTATCATGTGCACTTAACCAGATGTGCCACCACCTAGCCCCAGAGGTATCATAGTTTACAAAACGTACAGGGAATATCAGATACCTCCACCAATGAAATTAAATTAGTTTAAAAGTTTTACTTTAAAAAAAATATTTATTTATTTATTTCCTTTTGTTGCCCTTATTATTGTTGTCATTGTTGGATAGGACAGAGAGAAATGAAGAGAGGAGGGGAAGACAGAGGGGGAGAGAAAGACACCTGCAGACCTGCTTCACCGCCTGGGAAGCGACTCCCCTGCAGGTGGGGAGCTGGGGGATCCTTACGCAGGTCTTTGTGCTTTGTGCCACTTGCACTTAACCCACTGCGCTACCGCCCGACTCCCTTGTTTTATTTATTAAAAGAAGTTTTACTTATTTCTTTCAAGTATTATTTTTATTAAGAAGCCAGATATTAGGGATATAGCTAAAATTCCAATTCTGTATCACTCTTCCCCTCTTATTTTTCCTGATTGTAGCCACTATCTTGAATGTATCTGTTTCTTTCCTCATAATACTTTGGTCTTATTTTTATGTTGGGTATAAACTAGCCTAAAGTATAAAATTCATCTGACTTAAAATACCCACTTTCACTGTGTTGTAACTAATCATTTCCTTCTCTTTAGGAGCATCTTCCAGAGCTCTTTGTACATTTCCAGTCTCAGAGTTTTCATACCTCAATGTATGCATCGTCCTGGTTTCTGACTATCTTTCTTACAACTTTTCCACTTCCAGTTGCAACAAGGATATTTGATATCTTTATGTCTGAGGTAAGCTAATGGGTAGACTAGTAGCATGAGTGTACAACAAAACCATTGGGAGGAGTGCCATGGATCATTTCATTTATGCTGGACACAGCTCTCATAGGTTACTGTTAGTGTTCACACTTGACAGATGATGGATTAGGAGTTTGAAATCCCTCAATACTTACTTAAAATTTAATTGCATCTTAACTGAACTCAGTGTTATTCGTTACTAAGTACATCTTGGGCAGGTCAATTGATAACCTGAATTAGTTTAGACTGCAAACCATGATCGTGTTCTTTTAAAAAAATATTAATTATTTACCAGAGCATTGATTAACTCTGGCTTATGGTGATGCTGATGGGTGAACCTGGGACCTTGGAGCTTTAGACATGGAAGTCTTTTGCATAATTATTATTCATGTTGTGATCCAGTCTGGTCTCTGTAACAAACCCATCCTCTGTTTGGTTTTGTAAATGATTTTTTCTTGGGAAACAACTATGCCCATTTGATAATGTGTTGTTTATGTTTGACTGGAGGCTATAATGGGAGAATTGAGTTTTTGTGAGAGCAACCATATGACCAAAAAAGCATAAAATATTTGCTATACCATTTTGTATAGAAAATGCACTTCTAGGTTTGATCACTGTTTACTATAGTTTTTTTTTCTTTTTCATTTTCAGTATGTATCACTATTCTCTTCATAAGGTAGCCATACTATTTAAACCTTAAGCTTTTGTGAGTCATGGTTTCTTCAGCAAGTTCTGGGTAGTCAAATATTAAAACATCACAACTGTATGTTCCTTTGATACTTGGGAAACTGAACACAAATTCACTGGATAATTCATCTTCAACGAAGTGTTAGTTATGCTTTTTTTTTTTTTTTCTTGATGAACATTCTAACATTATCTTGAACAGCTTCTCCTTTTGTCTTTGTATATTTATTTGAGAGTATAAGAAAGACATTTACAACTGCTTTGGACAATAATTTTCACTCCCACAACTTCAAGCTTATCTTTAATAAGTTATTTTATCTTGTTTACTGTTCAAGGTGTTTTGGGCCTTGGCTCCCACAGCCACGTGGCAAGTCTGACTCTTGGGCCGCCTGGGCCACCTAGTATAATTAGTTTTTGTATAGATCAGTAAGACAAATTTGACTTTATCTAATTTGTTTCCTCAGGGTTTAGAAATAGTCTTTCGAGTAGGATTAGCACTTCTTCAGATGAATCAGGCAGAACTGATGCAACTTGACATGGAAGGAATGTTACAAGTAAGTCAGTTCATGCTTTCTTGAATGACTAGGTTTTACTATTGATTATTAATAATGCACATTAAGTAGTTCTTTTATTTTTCTTTTATTGTATCTTAGCACTTTCAGAAGGCCATTCCACATCAGTTTGATTGTGGACCAGACAAATTAATCCAAGCAGCTTACCAAGTCAAATATAACTCAAAAAAAATGAAAAAGTAAGTATTTCAAGTTTTGTTTCTTGGTTAAGGGGGTTTGTTGAAGGCTTTATGAAATTCATGGACTTGGCAAACCATTTTAGTGGTAAATGCAGTTTTCCTCAATTTAGAGACTGTGGTACTTTGTTTTGTGGTTTTGGTCTTGATGTAGAATGAACTTAATTTTGGAATTTGTATTGCTTTTAAAAGCATTTTATGAAACCAGTGTGTATTACCTTTGAAGCCCCTCTTTCCACTGGATAGCTATACGCAAAATAATGACACGAGACCACTAGCACTATATACCAAAAATTAACTCAAAATGGTTTAACAAATTAGATAGTCTTTAACATAACCACACGATCATTTTTGAAATCAGACAATATATTTCTTGGATACATTTTTGGGGACTTTAGTGGCAAGGGAAATAAAAGTAAAAATAAACCATTGGAACTTACTCAAGCTAAAATACTTCTGCAGAGTGAAAGAAATTTTTTTTAATTTATTTCTTTATTGGGGAATTAATGTTTTACATTCAACAGTAAATACAGTAGTTTGTACATGCATAACATCCCCCAGTTCCCCATTTAACAATACAACCCCCACTATGTCATTTATCATCCTTCATGGACCTGTATTCTCCCCACCCACCAACCCCCACCCTAGAATCTTTTACTTTGGTACAATACTCCAATTCCATTTCAGGTTCTACTTGTGTTTTCTTTTCTGATCTTGTTTTTCAACTTCTGTCTGAAAGTGAGATCATCCCATATTCATCCTTCTGTTTCTGACTTAGTGAAAGAAATCTGTATCAAAATTAAAAGACATTCTACTGAATGGGAGAAAATATTTGTACTTCATATATCTCATAAGAGTTTAATATCTAAAATATATAAAGAACTTGTAAAACCCATTAAAAAACAAACTGGGAGTATGGTGGTAATGCAGCGGGTTATGCGCACGTGGCACAAAGCGCAAGGACCCACATAAGAATCCCGGTTGAGCCCCCGGCTCCCCACCTGCAGGGGAGTCGCTTCACAAGCGGTGAAGCAGGTCTGCAGGTGTCTATCTTTTTCTCCCCCTCTCTGTCTTCCCCTTCTCTCTCCATTTCTCTCTGTCCTCTCCAACAATGACATCATCAATAACAACAACAATAACTACAACAATAAAACAGCAAGGGCAACAAAAGGGAATAAATAAATATTTTTTAAAAAACAAACCTTATTGAATGATAGGTAAAGGCTCTGAATAGGCACTTCACCAAGCCAACATTCAGATGGCTACTAGAGATATGAACAAATGGTCAAAAGTTTCCCCTGCTAGATAGAGACAGAGAAGGCAGAGAAAGAGAGAGAGTGAAAGAGGCCACAGCACCAAAGCTGTGGTCTGTCAGTGTGGTAAGGGTCAGATTTGAACCTAGGTTTGCATACATGCTTTTTAAATTTAAATTTAATTTAGTTTAATTTTAAGCTAAAAGGAGGGGTGGGGACTGCAACACTGTTTATGAAATTTCCCTCCTCGTGGTGGGTAATAAGGATTGAATCTAGGTCCTTGTGAATGTTGCGTTCTATCGGGGATGACTGGCCAACCCTCATCATTTCTTATATATAGGAAAATGCAAAATGTAGTAACAGTACAGTATTACCTTGTTACAGAGATAATGGTTATTCAAAACACAAGGAGATCACCAGTGATGTCCCATTAATAGTTTGCATCTTTAATATGATGTGACAGAAATGGAACTCACTAAGTGATCTTACTTCAAATCCATAACCCTAGTATAATTATGAGAAAAACATAAAACAAATTCCACTTGAGTTGTCTACTTGACCACTACTCAGTCATTCAATTCCTAAAAAAACCCTGAGCTTCAGAAGACAGCAAGTTAGGGAGTCGGGTGGTAGCGCAGTGGGTTAAGTGCAGGTGGTGGGTGGTGCAAATCGCCAAGGACCAGCGTAAGGATCCTGGTTCGAGTCCCCAGCTCCCCACCTACAGGGTTGTCGCGTTGTAAACCGTGAATCAGGTCTACAGGTGTCTTTCTCTTGCCCTCTCTGTCTTCCTCTCCTCTCTCCATTTCTCTCTGTCCTAACAATAATGACATCAATAATAACTACAACAATAAAAACAATAAGGGCAACAAAAAGGAATAAATATTAAAAAAAAGAAGACAGCAAATTAATGTGATACCCTGGGTAGAACCTTGTATATTAATATCCTTCCTACCACCAAAGGTCTGTTTGTCTTTCTCTCCCCCCTCCCTGTCCAGTGAAGCTGAACATCTACCCCCACCCTTTACCCAGAGATTTTTACTTTGGTGCCCTACTCCAACCTCAGTCAGATTCTGCTTTGAGTTTCCCTTTTTGTTCTTTTTTCTCAACTTTTCTGTTTATGAGTGGGATCATCCCATACTCATCTCCCATACAAGTTTTTTGTAAGTCCAAAACTATTATAAAGTAAGATTATTAAGAACACTATTGGGCCAATGAAATAGCTCACTTGGACAATGTACTGCTTTATACCTAGGTTTGAGTCCAACCTCCTCTGCATTGAAAGATGCTTTGGTTCTATTTTCCCCCTCCCCTCTCCCTCCCTACCCCCCACCCCAAATAGAGATGAAGAAGTAATAATGACTCTTAAAACTCTTGGGGCCTGGGTTGTGGTCACCTGTTTGAGAACACATGTTAGCATGCACAAGGATCTGGGTTCAAGCCCCAAGTCACCACCAGCAGAGAGGAAGCTTCACAAGTGCTAAAGCAGGTCTACTGGTCTCTCTTTCTCTTTCTCTCTCTCTCTCTCTTTAATTTTTATTTATTTATTAATGAGAGGGATAGGAGGAGAGAAAGAGCCAGACATCTGACTCTGGTACATGTGCTGCTATGGACTGAACTCAGGACCTCATACTTGAGAGTCCAACACTACTTTATCACTCTATCTCCCTCTCAGTTTCTGTCTCTGTTCAATAAATAAATAAATAAAATATTGAAAAACAGATGTAGTTCTTAAGGTAATTGAATTGAACATACCTGGCATTTAAATTGGGAAGCTAGGATTAATTGATTTTTCCTAATGTTTTGTTTTAGATATTAAAATGAGTAATGATGGTATTTATCACATAGGATACAAAGTAACTATTTCAAAACAGCTAAACTGAATGAATGTATAAATTCAGATGTTTGTTGTACGTTTGGGGAACCTAATGAAATTATGTTATGAGTTAATAATACAGTTTTAAATTTTATAATCTAATAACTACATGAGAGTGAATAGACACTTTGAACTTTTGTTGTTCCCTTTTTAGGCTTGAAAAGGAATACACTACAATAAAAACTAAAGAAATGGAAGAGCAAGTTGAAATTAAAGTAAGTATCTTAGAACTTTTCAAATAAGAGGTTATCATAAATTTATACAAGTCATTTATTTGACAATGGGCATTAGATTATGTTTATATATGTTACCTGTGTGTGGCAAATTATCAATTCTTTCTGTGTTTTTTTGTTGCTAAATCTGTTTTCCATCCCACTAGATTATGGCTTAAGTAGACACTTCAAAAATCAGAATAATATAACCAAGATAGTTAAAAAAATTTTTTTCTATATATTTATTATTTATTTCCTTTTGTTACCCTTATTGTTTTATTGTTGTAGTATGATTGATGTCGTTATTGTTGGATAAGACAGAGAGAAATGGAGAGATGAGGGGAAGACAGAGACGGGGAGAGAAAGATAGACACCTTCACTGCTTGTGAAGCGACTCCCCTGCAGGTGGGGAGCCGGGGGCTTGAACCGGTATCCTTCTGCTGGTCCTTGCGCTTTGTGCCACCTGCACTTAACCCACTGCTCTACCACCCGACTCCCAAGATAGTTTTAACTCTAGTTTTTTGTTTTTTTTTCCTCCTCCAGGGTTATTGCTGGGCTCGGTGCCTGCACCATGAATCCACCGCTCCTGGACGCCATTTCCCCCCCCCCTTTTGTTGCCCTTATTGTAGCTTCATTGTGGTTATTATTATTGCCCTTGTTGATGCAATTTGTTGTTGGATAGGACAGAGAAAAATGGAGAGAGGAGGGGAAGACAGAGAAGGGGAGAGAAAGATAGACACCTGCAGACCTGCTTCACCGCCTGTGAAGCGACTCCCCTGCAGGTGGGGAGCCGGGGGCTCGAACCAGGATCCTTACGCCGGTTCCTGCGCTTTGTGCCACATGCGCTTAACCCATTGCGCCACCGCCTGACCCCCTTAACTCTAGTTTTTAAAGAGCATTTCCTTCCTTTTCTAGATATGTAGTGGGTTGTCAGGAGACAATACTTCCATGTGGAAGATTATTATTCATTTAAGCACATTTTTACATATGGTAAAGAAAATAATTGATAACATTCTGAGACTAATAGCAGTATGGCCTAGGGTAAACCAAGTGGAGCAAATCACTGCATTGGAATGAATTTTTGTCCACTATAGAATAAGTTTTAGCTAATTCAATTTCCCCATTTCTAAGCAAAAGTTATACTTTTGAACTACTCTCCAGAGAAATAGAAAGATTTTTGATATGAAGGACATAGAAATTCCTATATATACTTTAAAATTCTTGTTTGTAAAAAAAATTCTTATTTGTTCTTTCTGTAAGCAGTAAATTCTTTTTTTTTTTTTTTAATCAGAGCACTGTTCAGCTCTGGCTTATGGTGGTGCGGGGGATTGAACCTGGGACTTTGGAGCCTCAGGCATAAGAGTATATTTGCATAACTATTATGCTATCTACCCTCCGCGTAAGCAGTAAATTCTTTTTTTTTTTCCTCTTTTTTTTATTGGGGAATTAATGTTTTACATTCAACAGTAAATACAATAGTTTGTACATGCATAACATTCCCCAGATTCCCATATAACAATACAACCCCCACTAGGTCCTCTGAATCCTTCTTGGACCTGTATTTTCCCCACCCACCCACCCCAGAGTCTTTTACTTTGGTGCAATATGCCAATTCCATTTCAGGTTCTACTTGTGTTTTCTTTTCTGATCTTGTTTTTCAACTTCTGCCTGAGAGTGAGATCATCCCATATTCATCCATCTGTTTCTGACTTATTTCACTCAACATGATTTTTTCAAGGTCCATCCAAGATCAGCTGAAAAACGGTGAAGTCACCATTTTTTACAGCTGAGTAGTATTCCATTGTGTATATAGACCACAACTTGCTCAGTCACTCATCTGTTGTTGGACACCTGGGTTGCTTCCAGGTTTTGGCTATTACAATTGTGCTGCCAAGAACATATGTGTACACAGATCTTTTTGGATGGATATGTTGGGTTCCTTAGGATATATCCCCAGGATATAAATTTTTTGTTTGTTTTTTTAAACTCTTTGTGTCTAATTTTTGACTTGGATATGGCAGAATGTTAGATGGCTGGTCACCTTACTTAAAATTAATTAGCATTGAGGTAAAATACCACTTAATTGTGAATATCCCAAAAGTATTTATGGAGGGATGGATTATGGTAAACAAGTACTGTAATCTTTCTTGCCATAGTCCATTGGATTTTTTCTAGGTAATCTCTTGTATATTACTTTTCCCATTTCTTAGTTGTTTTATTTCCAATTTTATCTATCTACTTGGAATAGATACTTCTACATTTTTCAGAGAAAAAGGGAGAGAAAGAACCTACTCCTCCACCCTAGATGTTTTCCCTCCCCCACCATTTTTTTTTTTAAATCTGCCACCCAACTGCTGCTCTACCATTTGCTTTTCTTTTAGGTACCATGAGTAAGGGTAATATTAAGCTATACCCTCCACTTCAACCTACTGAAAGTAAGAAAGTCTGTCATCCTGATGAGTGGGGAGAGAGTATGGGTTATCGCATACCATGAATATTTGGAACTACAAATCAGTCAAGAATGTGAGGATGGGGAAGCCCTCCTATCCATTTCACCATGCTGTGCTACTGAGAAAAAACAACAAAACACAGTTCTGTGAATAGTCATTGTTCTTGAAGTTTCATCTAAAATGAAAACACATTCAATGTAGGAATACCAAAAGATCTATACTTGAAGATTTCTTTTTTAATTTGTTTTTTTGGGTAAGGTGATCATGGACCTCACAAATACTTTTGATGGATAAGCTTAAAAAGTTAATGGAACCTATCAGGTGAATAAAGTATACTAATCAAAGGCAGTCTGTACCTTTTATAAAATATCATTTATATAGTTCTGTCTTACACTGATCTTCTGTCTCATTCCTCCTGTCCCCCAAAGGACAGAGTGAAAACAATTTTTGTGTGACTATACTTTTTTTTTTTTTTTTTTTTAGATTTTACTTATTAATGAGAAAGATAGGAGGAGAGAGAAAGAAGAGAAAAGAACCAGATATTACTCTGGTACATGTGCTGCCAGGATTAAACTCAGGACCTCATGCTTGAGAGTCCAATTCCTTATGTACTGCGCCACCTCCTGGATTACTACACTTTTATTTATTTTTTCAACTATGATTACTCACTTGAACTTGGTACCATATCTTAGTCATAATTAGATGTCTATCTCATTTGCAATTAGTTATGTATTATTTGAGCTTTCTCTGAAATGGGAAATACTACTTTATTCACATTCTTTCCCTTCCCTTCCCATCTTCCTTATAGAGGGAAATGAATTCTAGTATCTTTGTAAAAATACTTAATTTATTTTTATTTAATGAAAGATAGAGAGAGGCAGAGAGGGGTGGGGGCTGGACAGTAATGCACCTGGTTAAGCACATATATTATCATGCATAAAGACCTGGGTTTGAGCTCCCACCATCACCACCCCGCGTCTGCAGTGGGGGTGTTTTACTAGTGGTGAAGCAGGTCTACAGGTGTCTTTCTTACTCATTCTCTGTCTCTCCATCCCTCTCAATTTCTCTCTGTCCTGTCAAGTATAACAGAAAGGGGAGAGGGCAAAAATGGCCACCAGGAGCATTGCATTCTTAGTGCTGGCAGTGAGCCCCAGTGATAACCCTCGTGGCAATTAAAATGAGAGAAAGAGAGGGAGGAGACAGAGACAGAGATGAGATACCAGAGCACTGCTCATCTCTGGTTTATGGTAGTGCTGGGGAATTGAACCTGGGACCTCAAAGCCTCAGGCATGAGATTTTTGCATAACCATTATGTTATCTTCCCAGCCTAAGGTAGTGTCTTCTCATCTTATACTCTTTAAAATTCTTCAGTCTTAGGGGTTTGGCGGTAGCGCAGCAGGTTAAGGGCACATGGCGCAAAGCGCAAGGACCAGAGTAAGGATCCCATTTTGAGCCCCCGGCTCCCCACCTGTGGGGGGGTGGGGTGGGGTTCACTTCACAGGCAGTGAAGCAGGTCTGCAGGTGTATCTTTCTCTTCCCCATCTCTCTACATTTCTCTCTGTCCTATCCAACAACAACAACAACTATAATTATAATAACCACAACAATGATAAAACAACAAGGGCAACAAAAAAGGGAAAAAATAGCCTTTAGGAGCAGTGGATTTGTGCAGGCACTGAGCTCCAGCAATAACCCTGGAGGCAAAAAAACATTCTTCAGTCTTTTAACATTCCTAACACAACAAATGATAATGATCATATTTGATATGGAATTAAAAATACAGCCTTGTATTATGAAATGTGTTTTCCATTGCTTTTAATTTAATTAAAATTCCAAGATTTTAAAATTTATTCTAAGAAGTATTTACTGGCTCCTTGATGAATAACATTTTTAAGCATTTTCCACCTCTTGCCTGAAAGTGTTACAGGAAGGTTTTGATAATAATGACTTCAAATAGAGATTCTTAATATATGCTGTATGAATTTTTCTTTAATAGAAGCATCTTTATCAAAATCTTCTTCTAGTCTATTAGTGTTCCACCTGAGGGGGAGGAAGTAAATATTCTAGATAAACAATCATAACATCACGATAAACCTGCCGTGTATCAGAACACTCTGAATGTTTAGATTGACATTAAAATATCTTCAATCTATAATAAATATCAGTGGCCTTAATTCACCCATTAAAAAGCACAGAGTAGGAAAATGGAGCTGAAAACACAACCCAACCATATGTTGTCTGTAGTCATCCCACCTAACTCAACAAGACAAATACAGACTCAAAGTGAAGGATGGAAAACTATCATACAAGCTAATGGACCACAAAAAAGGGCAGGAACAGCTATTCTCATATCTGACACAATAGACTTTAAAATAAGATAGGGCTGGATATTAGTTAATGCTCAGGATCAGTCAATCAAGAGAACTTAACCATTATTAACATCTATGTACTCAATGAGAGGCCATCTAAAGACATCAAACATCTACTGAAAGAGCTACAGCAATATATGAAGAGTAAGTAACACAGTCATAGTAGGGGACTTCAACACTCCACTCTCTCAACTTGACAGATCATCTAGGCAAAGAATTAATAAAGAAATGAAGAGATAAACGAACTATTAGATATTTTCAGAGACATTCACCCCCAAGAAATGAATACACATTCTATTCAAGTCCATATGGGTCATTTTCAAGGATAGACCATATGTTAGACCACAAAGACAGTATCAACAAATTCAAGAGCATTGAAATCATCCCAAGCATCTTCTTACACCACAGTGGAATTAAATTAACACTTACAAAAAATTAGTAATAGTCCCAAAATGTGGAAACTCTGCTTAACAACTACTGGGTCAAAGAAGAAATTAAGGAAGAAATTAAAATGTTTTGAGAAACCAATGAAAATGAAGACGCAATCTTATCAAATATTTGGGACACAGATAAGGCAGAACTGAGTAGTTCACAGCCATACAATCACACATTAGAAAACAAGAAAAAGCTCAAGTAAACAACCTGATTGCACACCTTAAAGACTTAGACAAAGAGGAACAAGGAAACTAAAGCAACCAGAAGGACTGAAATAACTAAAATTAGGGAAGAAATAACATCAAAAATAAGAGAACCATACAAAAGATCAACAAGGCTAAAAGTTGGTTCTTTGAAAGAGTAAACAAAAATCAACAAAACCATAGTCAGACTCATTAAAAAAAAAAAAGGTGTGCAGCAAGGAGAGAAGACTCAAGTAAATAGGATTGTAAATAAAAGAGATACCACAACAGACACCACAGAAATCCAAAGTACCATGTGAGGTTTCTGTAAACAACTATATGCCACCAAGCTAGAGAACCTGGGAGAAATGGACAAGTTCCTACGTACATACGAACTTCCAAAATTAAACAGAGGAATTAGAAAATATGAACAGGCCAATCACAGCCAAAGATTTTCAGTTATCAAGAGCCTTCCCAACAGTAAAAATATAAAATTAAAATATAAAAAAATAAAAATTTAAATAAATAAAATATAAAGAGAAAAAGAAAAGACCTCTGTATCTATAAAATAAATGAATTAAAAAATATAAGTAGAGATTCCACTAGAAAAGTAAGACAAGTTAATATTAAATGCCGGGGGCGGGGGAGGGAGAGAAAAGCAAGGGAAGTCTATAAATACTGGAAACTAGACTTTGTGAAAGGAGTATAGAGGACATCAGGAGTGCGGAATAGTTAAAAGTTGATGGGATCATTGGATTGTGGTAAGAAAGTTTGAGTATGGGTTAATTCTTAAAAATGAGTAAGCTGGAAAGAATAGAAGATGATGCTGAAGAGTAGATTGTTTGCTGTAGAGATTTCGCTACTTTGGAATATTAAGTTCTTCACTTTCCATTATTAAAAATAATGTTAGTCAGTATGTTGTATATAAATTTTTATGGCACTTTGTATTTCCATAGCCTAAATAATGATACTTGTAGGATCTTAGTATTTAAATTTGATATATACTAAGTAAGTTTCTTAAAATGCTTATTTTTAAAAATTTAAATAACATTGCATTATAACATAAAGCTTTTAGTTATAAATACCCTAGAGATTATTAACAGGCTATATTCTTCTTGGCAGCAAGCTTTATTTTATTTATACTTTGCCACAATAGGCACTTTGTTGTTCCACTTTTAGTCTCATTTTCTCTCAATTCTATAGGGTAAAGTCTCTGTTCTTCAACTATATGTATCTATTGGTCATTCTCTTTGTGGCTTTCACTTTAAAGTTTTAGAATAATCTTTTAATTAGCTTCAGGAAATATGATTAAAATAAGTAATATACTAAAAAATAGATGAGAATTCAGTTGAGATAGACTGTAGTAATTGTAATATATATGTACATATTTCAATATCTTGGGAAAGGACATTCCATTTAAAGTAAAAATAAAATCATGTCTAGGAATAACCTAAAAAAAAACAGAATAGAGCCTAACATACTAAAAATGTTTGTTATAAAGGCACATATAAAAATATATGAATAAAGGGGAGACAAAAATAACTCCGCATGCATGAAATTACTAATATTTCCACAAAGTATAAATCAACACATTTAGTCAACTTTAATTTCTTGTAGCAATCCATAGCAAAAAAAAAAATTCTGAAGAATAAGTTTTAAAATAGTTAAAAGTAAAAATATTTATGTATAACTTCAGTAATATTATTATTATTTTTTAAATATTTATTTATTTATGCCCTTTTGTTGCCCTTGTTGTTTTATTGTTGTAGTTATTATTGTTGTTATTGTTGTTGCTGCTGTTGTTTGATAGGACAGATAGAAATCGAGAGAGGAGGGGAAGACAGAGAGAGGGAGAGAAAGATAGACACCTGCAGACCTGCTTCACCACCTGTGAAGCGACCTGCAGGTGGGGAGCCGGGGGCTCGAACCGGGATCCTTACGCCGGTCCTTGCACTTTGCGCCACCTGCACTTAACCCGCTGCTCTACCACCCGACTCCCTTCAGTAATATTATGATTAATACTTTTTACTGATGAAGTCTTTGTTACTTATTGAGCACTTTTGTATGCCATTGTGGACTTTACTATTATTTTCTAGATGAGGAAGTAAGGTTTCAGGATAGTTGATGACACAGATACAGGTATTTGTTTTAAATGAAAATTTGAACCTAACCTGGCATAACTTCAAAACGCTGTTTCCTAGGACCAGGTGGTGGCTCACCCAGAAGAGCATACATGTCACCATGTTCAAGGACCTGGGTTCTCCCTGGTCCCAAGTCCATATGGGAGGCCCCATCTATATGGGAGAAGCTGCTTGAATGGTAGAGCAGTGCAGGTGTCTCTCCTTCCTCTTTCTCCTTACCCCTAACTTTCCATTTCCTTCTCAACTTGAAAAAGAAGGACCTGGGGGTATTGGGATGGGAGAGAAGAAAAATGACTACTGGGTACAACTGATTTGATCTGTACTGACTGAGTCCCAGCAATAACAAACAAACCCACAACCCTGTGTTTTATTTACTTTAGCAATTATGGTTTAGGGAACTAAATATAATAGTATAATAATGGGGTGGTGGGGGGAATTGGTAGATAGTGAAGGGAATTTCAAAGTTGCATACTATAATGCTAGTCAAAAAGAAAAAGAAACACTTGAAATGTAGCAGGTAATTCTGAAACAGTTCAGATTACTAGCTGATAAAGTAAATGTTGAACTGTGAAAAATTGGTGATTTGTTAAAGAGTGGTATTAAAACATTTGGGTGGGATCAGGGAGATAACTCAGTCTGTTAGAGCACCAATTTGAATTCCTGAGACCCCAGAAGCTGCAGGTTTAATCACTGGCACTGCCTATACCAAAGCTAAGCAGTAGTCCTCTCTGTGGTCCTTCCTGCCCCCTCTCCTTCCTCCTCCCTTCCCCCTTTTCCCTATCCTCTTCTCTGTCCTCTCCCCCTACCTTTCCCCCCTTCATTTTCTCACTCTCTTAATAAATAAGTGAATACGCTTGTGAAGATAAAAAAAAAAAAGACATTTATGCAGATGTTTGGAGTAAACACTTGTATATAACAAAATTTCAGCTTTAAAGAGGGTAGAGAAAGAATCTAAGTGAAATATATATATATTTTTTAGCAAAATTGCCACTATAACATTAAGTTCATTGAATTATCTGGTTATAGTAATTGTTGCATCGCTTTTTCTTTTTTTAATTTTTTATTTAAGGAAGGATTAATGAACAAAAACATAAGGTAGGAGGGGTACAACTCCACACAATTCCCACCACCCAATCCCCATAGCCCACCTCCTCCCATGATAGCTTTCCCATTCTCTAGCCCTCTGGGAGCATGGACCCAGGGTCGTTGAGGGTTGCAGAAGGTAGAAAGTCTGGCTTCTGTAATTGCTTCCCCACTGAACATGGGCTTTGACTGGTCGGTCCATACTCCCAGTCTGCCTCTCTCTTTCCCTAGTAAGGTGTGTCTCTGGGGAAGCTGAGCTCCAGGACACATTGGTGGGGTCTTCAATCCAGGGAAGCCTGGCCAGCATCCCGGTGGCATCTGGTACCTGGTGATTGAAAAGAGAGTTAACATATGAAGCCAAACAATTTGTTGAGCAATCATGGATCCCAAGCTTTGAATAGTGGAGAGGAAGTGTTAGGGAGGTACTCACTGCAAACTCTAGTGTACTTCTGCTTTCAGGTATATATTTTGCAGTAGTTTATGGATACGTGTGCGCATAAGCTCTCACAGAAACTGGTGTATATCTAGGTTATGGGACTTTGTTAGAAAGTGAACTACCTGAGATGAAATTAGAGTGTACTATAAAAGGAAAGGTCTCACCCGAGTAATGAAGCTGAAGGGTTGTCATTCCACACGTGAAGTCTCTGGATACAGTCTGAAGTGAAGCATGTTGAGGTGGCAATCGTTGCGTTGGTTAGGTTGTGATCGGCGTATGCAATATTATTTGGTTTGGATTGGGAGATGCATACGGGAAAGTGGGCCCTATCCAAGGGTTCCAGGACTGGGGGAAGTAGGGGCTCTATAGTGGAGATGTGAGGTTCCTGCTGTCTTAGGGTTCAAAAAGACAATCGATAGTTAATATTATCATCACATTATTTGTTAATTGGGTTAACTTTGAAAAGTCCCTTTGTTATGGTTTGCTGTACAGTATCCAGTATCTTGTATATAGCTGTGCTATTGGATGCTTCTAATCTACTTGGTCTAGGCTTTTGAGAGAGTCCGCATATCAAATACATAGCCTATATATTAAAAAGATTCAGTTTGTCTTTTGAGAAACTTTGAGACATAGAATTGATTTTCCCCCTCATATTAATTAACTACTGATTTATATGTCTACATTTTGCTAGGAGTGTACATAAACACATTCCCACCACCAAAGGACTGTGACCCATCCCTCCCGCCCACTCCCACCCCCCACTGGCCCAGGAAGCTGCATGTCTACCCCTCACCACTGGGTTTTTACTTTGGTGCCCTAATTACAATTTGATCAGGTCCTGCTTTTAGTTTCCCTTTCAGATCTTCTTAGTCAGCTTCTGTTGATGAGTGGGATCATCCCATACTCATCTTTATCTTTCTGACTTAGTACACTTAACATAATTCCTTCTAGCTCTGTCCAAGATGGGTCAGAGAAGGTGGGTTCATTGTTTTTGATAGCTGCATAGTATTCCATTGTGTATATATACCACAGCTTTCTCAGCCACTCATCTGTTGTTGGGCACCTGGGTTGCTTCCAGGTTTTAGCTATTATGAATTGTGCTGCTATGAACATAGGAGTACACACCTCTTTTTGGTTGGGTCCTTGGGGTATAACCCCAGGAGAGGAATTACTGGATCATATGGAAGGTCCATGTCTAGCCTTCTGAGAGTTTTCCAGACTGCTCTCCACAGAGGCTGTACCAATTTACATTCCCACCAGCAATGTAAAAGGGTTCCTCTGTCCCCACATCCTCCCCAGCATTTGTTGCTGCTGTCCTTTTTGATGTATGCCATTCTTACAGGAGTGAGGTGGTATCTTAGTGTTGTCTTAATTTGCATTTCTCTGACAATCAGTGACCTAGAGCAGTTTTTCATATGTTTGTTAGCCTTTTGGATCTCCTCTGAGGTGAATGTTTTGTTCATATCCTCTGCCCATTTTTGGATGGGGTCATTTGCTTTTTTGGTGCTAAGTTTGCTGATCTCTTTATATATTTTGGTGATTAGTTTCTTGTCTGATGTCTGGCATGTGAAGATCTTCTCCCATTCTGTGAGGGGTCTCTCTGTTTGTTTAATAGTTTCTTTGGATGTGCAGAAGCTTTTCAATTTGATGTAGTCCCATTGGTTTGTTTCTGCTTTAGTCTTCCTTGTAATTGGGTTGGATTCATCAAAGATGTCCTTGAGGTGTATGTGGGAAAGTGTTTTACCAATGTTTTCCTCTAAGTATTTGATTGTTTCTGGTCTGACATCTAGGTCTTTGATCCATTTGGAGTTGATTTTTGTTTCTGGTGAGATAAAGTGGTTCAATTTCATTCTTCTGCATGTTTCAACCCAGTTTTCCCAGCACCATTTATTGAAGAGAGCCTCCTTTTTCCATTTAATCCTTTGGGCCCCCTTATCAAAGATTAGATGCCCATAGGTGTTGGGATTTACTTCTGGGCTTTCAATTCTGTTCCACTGGTCTGTGGAACCAGAATTTTTTTTTGTTCCAGTACCATGCTGTTTTGATGATGATGGCTTTATAATATAGTTTAAGGTCTGGGAGTGTGATGCCTCCATTTCTGTTTCTTTTCCTTAAGATGGTTTTGGCAATTCTAGGTGTTTTCAGGTTCCAGATAAATGATTGTAGTGTTTGTTCTATTCTCTTAAAGAAGCTTGGTGGAACTTTGATGGGTATTGCATTAAATTTGTATATGGCTCTGGGGAGAATATTCATTTTGATGATATTTATTCTTCCAATCCATGAGCATGGGATATCTTTCCATTTCTTGCTATCAGTTTCTATCTCCTTGAGTAGCGACTCATAGTTTTCAGCATACAAGTCTTTCACTTCTTTGGTCAACTTTATTCCTAGGTATTTGATTGATTTTGCTGAAACAGTAAATGGGAGTGATTTCTGAATGTCTTCTTCTTCAGATTTAGTGTTTGCATAAAGAAATGCCACTGATTTTTGTACATTGATTTTGTAGCCTGATACCTTGCCTAATAACTTCCAGTAATTTTCTACTAGATTCTTTAGGTCTTTCTATGTATATTATCATATCATCTGCAAATAGTGAGAACTTGACTTCTTCCCTTCCAATCTGTATCCCTTTGATTTCTTTCTCTTGCCTGATTGCTATGGCAAGAACTTCCAATACTATGTTGAAGAGTAACGGTGACAGTGGACAGCCCTGTCTAGTCCCCGATCTGAGGGGGAATGCTTTCAGCTTCTGTCCATTGAGTATGATGTTGGCTGTAGGTTTGCTATATATAGACTCCACTATCTTGAGGAATTTCCCATCTATTCCCATTTTTTGTAGAGTTTTGAGCATGAATGGGTGTTGGATTTTGTCAAAGGCTTTCTCTGCATCTATTGAGATAATCATGTGGTTTGTTGCATAGTTTTTTTATTTTATTGTTGTTGTAGTTATTATTGTTGTTCCACGGGCGCTTAACCTGCTGCGCCCACTGCCCACCTCTGTTATTATTGATGTCATCATTGTTGGATAGGTCAGAGAGAAATGGAGAGAGGAGGGGAAGACAGAGGGGAAAGACAGACACCTGCGGACCTACTCCATGGCTTGTGAAGTGACTCCCTGCAAGTGGGGAGCCAGGGGCTTGAACCGGGATCCTTCTGCCGGTCCTTGCACTTTGCACCACCTGCATTTAACCTGCTGCACTACCGTCCAACTCCCATGTTGCATAGTTTTATAGCTTTCTGAATCTTATAGGGTTAAACAAAATGTTAATGCTTATATTTCCTTGATAACCTTTGGAGAGTCTCATTTATTTGAATTTTCAGACTTCAACAGTATTTAATAATTGTTTATTTGTGTACATTACTAAGCTACATAGAATATAAGTAACCAGGAAATTAGAAAAATTTTCCATTTCAAGCTGTTTTGGCATCTGAGTTCAAATATAAAATAATATGTATTTCAAATCACCTAAGTATTGTTCTAGTGAATGGAACACAAAGATCTAATTGGCAAAGTATGTTTGTATTGATTGATCAAACTTGATTTGGCATATAGCTATGAGAATGCATTTCTTTCACATTTGTTGTGTATTTTATATACAGTTGAATGCTACTTATATGGCTAGACTTTATAGGAGATGACTTAGTCTTTCCTACCTAGAAAGGCTGTTTAATATCATATATGCACCTATATAAAAACAAAAAATACATATTGATTATAGTAATTTTTTACTTACATAAAAGGATTATTTCTATATATACTATAATTTATATTTAAATATCAGTCACAGGGGCAGGAGATAGCTCACCAGGTAGGGTATGTGTCTTGCCAATCATGCAGCCCAAGTTTGAGTCCCAGTACTATGGAGGGGTATTGTTACAATACTGAAGGAAGTTCTGATGCTGTGCTGTCTCTGCTCCCCCAGCCATGGTGGTCTACAATGGTGAAATTGCACACATGTGAGTCTCTGACACTGAAAATAAATCAGTTACAGCTGGATAAATGTCATTTCCTTGACATGTGTTCTTATTCTTTCTGAAATGGAAATATTGAAAAGACTGGAACTTGTGTAGCTGAAAAACCATTAAGATATAAAGCAGAACAAATTGTTAAATAATCAAGAACCTAAAGGCAAGAATATAGCAGAGGAGATTTGGTGTCTCCATTTTGACAAAAGCTAGCTAATTTAGGTATATTTCAAGGGGCTCGTGACTTTACTGATTTTTGCCTGAGCTCAACATGCAAGTGGAACAAAGGTATTATCCGGGGAGATGGTGTCTGAGTTGGGTATAGAACTAGAAAGCTGGATCAGGGAAGGGAGTAGCTCCTTAATATAAGAAAGGTGTGTAAATATTGCTAACTGTAAACCCCATCAATTTGATCTGGGCCCCATATTCAGCACAGGAGCCTATGCAACCTCTGTATCCATGTAGGTCTGAGCTTGCATTCTGTATTCATAGCTAGGAACCTTCTAGGCTGTACTCATTCCAGGACCCGTCTTCCTCAACTGGTAGAGTATGTTGACTAAACCTCCCTTTGGAGAATGGGACAGTCCCTACCATTGTTGATCCTCATAGGGGGGAAGGTCCTATAGGGGCCAACAAAGGGGTACACTCTATTGTTCCTGATGGAGATGACCAGTGACAGTGATGACAGAGATCTGTTAGAGTAGGCCCATCTTGTCTGTGTGGGAATCCCAGGATTCCCTGACTAGGGCCCCGGGTGATGAGGTGGCCTGGCAGTGACCAAAAGAGCCATCCTTAAAGTATGCTGCTATCTTACCCATATCCAGCTTTTGTAGTCCATATATCCTTACTCTTTACTATTTGAGAATTTGAGAGAATGCAAAGCATTTTTTGACAGAGATAATTTTAGATTCTTTTCTTATTTATATCAGATGGCATATTCTAAAGACTACAATTTTATCTTTTTCTCTCAGGAATGCTTGTAGATAAACCTTTTTTGTCTTGTTTCGCAGAGGTTACGCACAGAAAATAGACTCTTAAAACAGCGCATTGAAACATTAGAAAAAGTAAGTAAATAATTATACAAGCTTTTGCTGAATATGTATTATGTTTTCATTTTAAATACTCAGAAAGAAATCTTGCAGGTTTGTATTTGAAGTTGTTGAAGAATTGACTGCTTAACTTTCTCTGAATCACTGTTTAAATAACTTTTTTTTTTTATTTTTGAAAGATTTCTTTTTTAATGAGAAAAAGAGTGGCAGAAAGAACCATGTGGTCCCAGAGATCAGACTCAGAACCTTATACTTGCAGGCCCAACACTTTATCCACTGCTTATTTCAAGTTGTTACATAGCTTGTCTTTAATAAAAATTGACTACTTGAACAATAAGGCTAAAGCTTTAATTAAGGTTATTAAAAGAGTGACATAGTGAAGTGATTTGTTTCTTTATATATAGTCTCTAAAAACCATTTGTATGATGTTTTTAAGATGAGTTTCGAATGTTGCCCTGACCTTTTTTTTTTTTCCCCACATATTAAAATGTGGCTGCAATGTCTATAAGACCTAGGATTGCTCTAAGTTAGGTCAAAAATGACTAATTTCTTATTTAACAGTTTACCCTGAATTAACCCACCTGTGCTTATGCTTTGAAATATGAGAATTATTTTTATGCCATTGTTACTCTTGTCTGCTTCATATAAAATGGACAAATACAGAATTTTTGCATTGCTTTTGATATTGTGCTTTTTATGTGCTGTACTTTGTAATCTTGCTTCTGCTATTATAAGATTGTGCTCGGTGGGGGCTGGGTCGTAGTGCATCCAGGTGAGTGCGTTTGTTACCATATGCAGGAACCTGTGTGCAAGTCCCAGGGCCTCGCCTGCAGGGGGGAAGCTTCATGAGTAGTGGAGCAGTGCTGCAAGTGGCTTTCTTTCTCTTTCCCTCTCCTTTTTCCCTTCCCCTTCAGTTTTTCTGTCCTGTCAAAGGGGAGAGAAAAAAAAAAAAAGGCAAAAATAGTTACCGGTAGCAGTGGATTCATTGTGCAGGCACTGAGCCTCAGCAGTAATCCTGGTGGCAATTTTTCAAAAATGTACTGAGTCATGAAAGTGTAAGAGTTTTCATTTATTGAGAAAAAAATAGGAATTCATAAACTCTTTCAGTGGTGTTTTGCCTCCCATCTAAAGATGAAAGCAAACAAGTTTAAAAGTACTCTCATGATATTGCCTAGTATCTTAAAATCTTTCCTGAAAATGTGGTTTGAATAATCGTCTTTTGTTGGGAAATTTTGATGATTTTATCTTAAATAGTATTGTGAAAAACAAGGTTTTTATTACATGGTTTTTGTTGTATAGTTGTAGGTATGTTATGTTAAGTCAAAACTACTCTCCATTTTTTTTTTCCTATTAGTGTTGGTTTGAGCATAATTCTCATTTTTGGTGATTCCATATATGGTTGAACTTCATTGTTTTAAAGTAATTTAAATTTGTTTTTATTAAATACTCAGTTTGCAGTAAAAGATACATCTTCCCAGTTCTTTTTATATAAGACATTTGAAGTGAATAATTTTCTTTTTTTAATATTTATTAATTTATTTATTCCCTTTTGTTGCCCTTGTTGATTTATTGTTGTAGTTATTTATTTATTTATTTATTTTCTGGCACATGGCTGCCAGGGATTGAACTCAGGACCTCATGCTTAATCCACTGTACCACCTCCCAGACCACAGAAGTGAATAATTTTCATAGAAGAAACCATTTTAAATTTCACTGAATCTTAAATATAATAAAGATGGTATAGGACAGTGTTATATTTGGATTTTTGCTTATAAAAAATTAGGTACCTTTTTATTGACTTAGATGACCTAGGTATGTCCTTTTGCACTTAGAATTTTTTTTTCTCTCCTTCCCCCTCCCTCCCCCCCCAGAGCTCTGCTCAGCTCTGGCTTATGGTGGTGCTGAGGACTGAACCTGGGACTTCAGAGCCTCAGGCTTGAGAATCTTTTCCCATGACTATTATGCTTTATACCTCGCCCCTATAAATTCTATTTGAAAAGATATGTTTATTTCTCAGTGACAGAGAGATGCCTGAAATGAAACTCGAGACAGTCTCATGTTTGACAGTCCAACACTATCCACTGCATCACCTCCAAGTCTTATGTATTAATTCTGTAATTTAAAAGTTTATTTACTCAATTACTGTTATAGTTTATTATCTTTAACTTATTGGTTTAATTTGTCATATTTTATTGCTTTGCTTCTTTGGAAGTCACTATTACACAAACTGCTTCCACACTTTAAAAATGAAATTGCTTACTCAGATTCCTTCTCCTTTTCATTTAAATGGCTTGATAGTATGAGTGATTCTAAAAATACAGATTTAGCTTTTAAAAAGAAGATTATTTGCTTATCCTAAATAATGAAAAATTCTTTGAATTAGTGTCTGGTATCTTCTAGAAGCATATTTTTTTTATGCAATTTATCCATATTTTGCTATATCTTCCTTAAGGCTTAAGAGTTAAAGCATATTTTATAAAGACTTTTTATCTAAATATTCATTTTAATTACAATGAAAAGTAGGTGGGATTTGGGTATGCTTTGTTTCTACTTATTCCTGATTTTACCACTTTTATTTTATTTCTTTCTCTGATACTTCTATCTGAATTTTTCCTTTTGTAGGAAAGTGCTTCCTTGGCAGATAGATTGATACAGGTATAGTTTTTTTTTTTTTTTTTTTTAGCATTTCCTCTAACCTCCATGAAAAGTCATAAACCTAGAAATTCATATTTTAATGCATGCACTTTTACATGCATTTTCCTAGCAATAATTTTTGGGTGGTATATATAGATTTAAACTTAATTTTTGATAACAATATGTTATCTAACAATATGTTTATTAATATAAACACCTTTTGCACGCCTTAGAGCTAACCTTATTTTAAAATATTTATTGCAAGATGGCAATCATTGAATTCAGAGAAATTAACGTCTGATTATTGAAAATTCTAGTCCTGCATGTACGATTCATAATAGTGCATGAACTGAATTTTTACTTACTTAAAAAGAGTCATTCTTAGGTGAATTTTTCATCTGGTTGCCTAAAGTTTGCTGGAGCAATAATAAACTGCTGACTAATAATTACTTAGACTGTTCTCTGAAGTGAAACATAGCAATGTCATTGAACCTCCCAAAGGCAGTCTTTATCGAATCTATCGTAAGTTGTTTTACACACAAAAAAATTATGTCCTAAGGGACAAGTGACAAGAGCCCAGGAGGCTGAGGAAAACTACCTCATAAAACGGGAATTAGCTACCATCAAACAGCAGAGTGATGAGGCCAGTGCTAAACTGGAGCAAGCTGAAAATACCATCAGGAAGCTCCAGCACCAACATCAATGGGTAAGGAGTCTGGTAGTGCTGCTTCTCACCTTTCTCATCTCTTTCCCTCGAAATCTTCTTTTTTTATTAATAGCGCAGTCATTGTGCTTTTGTTCTAAATAATTTTGTATTTCTGTTCTGTGATATTTTAGAGGTCTTCATGTGGCCTGAAGACTTCTCTTTCAAGTTTCTTTTCTTGGTGTACAGTTTTTTTTGTTTGTTTGTTTGTTTTGTTTTTAAAGAAAGAGGTAATATTCTCTTTCCTTCCATAAAGTTTTAAGTAACAGAAAATACATGATATCTGTCAGACATAGTTTTTAGGCTTTAGAAATGTTTCATTATAGGTATTTTACCATGATTAATTGCTATTAACTTAAACTAGTTTTCTACTATGCAGGTGAAATATGACCCATCATGTGTAATTATTCTATTTATAACTTTGTTAATCTGCTGATTTATATCTTGTGAAATATTATAATAATCACTTCATACATCAAGGCATAAAATTATATGTTAAAGAATCTACTTTAAGGCAAGAAGTTTTCAAAATAAAGATGAACTGGGGGGGCCGGGCAGTGATGCGCCTGGTTAAGTGCACTTGTTACCATGCATCATGAGGACCCAGATTTGAGCCTTCGTCCCTTCCCCACCTTGTAGGGGAAAAGCTTCACAAGCAGTGAATCAGGTCTGCAGAGATGTCTCTCTCTCTTCCTCTCAACCTCCCCCTCTTCTCTCTATTCTACCTAAGGAAAAAAAAAAGGAGAGAGAAAGACAGGAAGAAGGAAGGAAAAGAAAAAAAAAAAGGATGGTGGGGGTAATGGATTCATTCTGCCAGTACTGAACCCAAGCAATATCCTGGCAGCAATAAATAAATAAATAAATAAATAACATGTTGACAAATACTGATTGTCCAGCTATATTCAGCTGTTCTTTTGTAATTTAGACATCCTTTTCCATTGACAAGTTTAGACTACTGTGATCTTCACTAAGACTATGAAAGTTAAATGCACATGGACATGGGCTCAAAGTCATGAGAAACTTCACAAGCACTAAAGCAGTGCTTACAAGTGTCTCTCTCTCCCTCTCACTTCCCTCAACCCCTCTCATTTTCTCTCTCTGCCTCTATAAAAATAAACATTTTTTTAAAAAAGATTATGAACGTAAAAAACTTTTTACGTTTTCTGTTCTTAAGTGGAAGTTGGACTAGTGGGTACAAGCAGAAACAATTGTTAAACCTCGAACTGTAATAATCTGGAAGGCGATAGAATGACTTCAAAGTTGGACATAACCTATATTCAATAAAATTAAAGGACAGCATTATGAGACTAGAGGTAGCTCAGCAATAGGGTTCTGTACCTTACATGCATGAAACTCTTGGTTCACTAAGTTCTGGCACCTCTTGGAATGTGATTAATGCTCTAGTTTCACCTCCTCCCTTCTGTCTCCTTTTCCTCTCTTTCTTTCCCCCTCTCTATATGTATACCTCTCTCAATGGAAAAAGCCTTTTTTTTAATTAATAAAACATTGTCGGGGGGCCAGGTGATGGCACACCTGGTTGAGCTCACACATTACCATACTCAAGGACCCAAGTTTGACCCCCCTTCCCTCATCTGCAAGGTGGTGGGGGAGCCTCACGAGGGATGAAGCAGTGCTGCAAGCATCTATTTCTATGTCTCCCCTCTTCTCAATTTTTCTGTCTCCAACCAAAATAATAATAATAATGTTATATATATATAAAACTAAGACTAGATACTATATGTTATAAGAAAAATAATAATATTCAACATGTGAAGAAAATAAACTAGAAAAAAGTTGCTAGAAAGTGGACAAAATATGTAATATACAATACTGCAAAATGAATTTTAGCTTACATAAGAAGAAACATGGCAAATCAAAAGATGAATGCTAAAAGAAGAGAGAACCAGATATCTAGAGGTGGCTATTAAAGGAAGGAGGGGGGTAAATAAGAAGTGCCAAGTGACAGAACTATTTAAAGGAATACCAGAGGGGAGGGCAAAATAATTTCAGGAATAAACACCAAATTAAAAAACTCAAGGGAGCCAGGCAATGATGCATATGATTGAGCATACATGCTACCGTGTACAAGGACCTGGGTTCAAGCCCCCCTCATCTCCTCCTGCAGGGAGAAAGCTTCATGAACTGTGGAGCTATGCTGTGGGTATTTCTGTTTCTGTCTATCTCCTCTCTGTCTCTATCCAAATAAATAAATAAATAAATGAATAACATATTGACCCCCAATACTCTCATTATTATGGCAGGCAGATGACACAACAGATTAAGCACTGGACCCTTAAGCATGAGGTCCCAAGTTTGATCCCTGGCATTGTGTATGCCAGTGATGTTCTGGTTCTCATTCTTTCTCTCTCTCTCTCATCCTCATTCTTTATCATAAGTCAACAAATGAATTTGAGTTACTATTTCAAGTAGTAACTTTAAAAAATACCCATTGTGCACCACCTTTTGGACTTGGTTCATTGTTAGGTAGTTGGGTCCTGAGAATAGTGCATACACGAGGAAGAAAAGACAGAGAGTTCCAATAGATGTTAGATGTGAGGTATAAGACTTTGCAGATGGAGAGACCGGTAGCTTAGTAGAAAGAGCTGGTCAGCTAGTTGGGAAGTTTGGACTTGAGAGTCTTCTGTCATTATTTGTCTATGTATTTATGTGCCTCTCAGTCCCTTTCCTGCTTCCCTTCATCTGTTTTCCCACCATTCTGTGTTCTTTGTCTTCCTTTTCTTTCTTGTTTCTCCTTTTTATTACTATATAAATCCTTCCTTAGTGATTTATCCACTGTCCATATAGACTGTCCATATAGATAATATCTGATACATACAGATGGTATCTGTTGCTAACTGGGCATATAAACCCAATACATAGTGGTTGAAATTACACAGTATGAATTTAGACAATAAAAAATTATTGGGAGTCGGGCTGTAGCGCAGCGGGTTAAGCACACGTGGCACAAAGCACAAGGACCGGCATAAGGATCCCGGTTCAAGCCCTGGCTCCCCACCGGCAGGGGAGTCACTTCACAGGCAGTGAAGCAGGCCTGCAGGTGTCTATCTTTTTCTCTCCTTGTCCCTGTCTTCCCCTCCTCTCTCCATTTCTCTCTGTCCTATCTAACAACAGCAACATCAATAACTACAACAACAGTGAAAAACAAGAGCAACAAAAAAGAAAGTAAATATAAAAAAATTATTTTGAAGATTGATAAGAGATCACAATATTGAACTCCAGGGAGCTACTATAATAGGTACACACATATATTCTACTTCTATGAAGTAGAATTGGCAGAGGAGAAAGAGGAGAGGTAGCAACTATGGAATAGATAACACAAAATTTAAATGTTTTAAATAAGAAAGGTCAGTTGTGTTAAGTTCTCAGACCAGAAAATCTAAGAACAGGATAAAAGGTTGTTCTATTGAGCTTTTATATTGCTATTGATATTATTAAAGCATTTTTTCTCAAGGGATAAAGAGGAAAGATTGATTGCAGTTAGCTGAGGAACAAATAAGTATAAAAAGAGAATAGAAACTGGCATTTAGAATTAATCTCTTGATCAGTAAAGGACAATTAGTGGTTTTGTACATTTCAATGATAAAAATTACTCCTATTTTAAATAGTTTTTGTACTTGGCTGAATTAGTTGGTTTATACTCTGTCCACGCTCATGTGGATCTTTTAGGCCTGATGTATTCCTGAGGGTGTCCTAATACGGAATCTTACCAAAAAAACATAAACTACAGTCATCAGGGCTATGTGGATAAAGGGCACAAAAGTGTAAACTCATAAAATAACTATGAATTTTAGTTCCCTAAAAATTATGGCACCTACAGTTTGGATGTGGCCATTCCTCAAGTGTCTTTTCCTTATTTGGTCAGGTAAGAAGTTGCTAAGTCTGTTGCAGATGTACTTTTTGTATTGCATTCTACTTTAATTCCATTAGGAAAGTACCGGATGGAATAGCACAGTGAATAAAAGGCCCACATTTATTTGAAACTACTAGTCTTCTGAGAGTTCTCTACAGTGCTCTCCATAGGGGTTGGACCAATTTACATTCTCAACAGCAGTGCAGGAGGGCTCCTTTGTCTCCACAACCTCTCCAGCATTTTTTTTTTTTTTGCCTCCACCATTATCCCTGGGGCTTGTTGCCTGCACTATGAATCTCCTGGAGGCTATTTTTTCCCTTTTGTTGTTTTAGCTGTTATTGTTGTCATTATTATTGTTGTTGTTGCTGGATAGGACAGAAAGAAATAAGAGAGGAAGGTAAGACAGAGAGGGGAAGAGAAAGTTAGACACCTGCAGACCTGCAACCCCCTGTAGGTGTGGAGCTGGGGGCTTGAACTGGGATTCTTGTACCTGTCCTTGCGCTTCATACCATGTGCACTTAACTCAGCACCACCGCCCAGCTCCCAGAGCATTTTTTCCTTATGTTTCTTGGCTTTTTGGATCTATTCTGTGGTGAATATTCATTCTGCTCATGTCCTCTCCCTACTTTTGGATGGGGTTATTTGTTTTTTTGTTGTTAAGTTTGGCATGCTCTTTATATATTTTAATTATTGGCCTCTTGTCTGCTGTATAGCATGCAAAGTTCTTCTCCCATTCTATGAGGGGTCTCTTTGTTTGGGTAGTGGTTTCTTTTGGTCTACAGAAGCTTTTTAATTTGATGTAGTCCCATTGATTTATTTTTGTGTTAGTCTTCTTTGTAATTGGATTTGTTCCATTGAAGATGTCTTTAAAATTTATATGGAAAAAAGCTCTGCCAATATTTTCCTCTAAGTATCTCATAGTTTTTGGTCTAACATCCAAGTCCTTGATCCACCTGGAATTTACTTTCATGTTTGGTAAAATATAGTGGTTCAGTTTCATTCTTCTGCATGTTTCAACCCATTTTTTCCAACACCATTTGTTGAAGCGACTTCCCTTTGCCCATTTAATAGTCTGGGCACCTTTGTCAAAGACTAGATGTCCATAGGTGTGGGACTTACTATCTTCTTACTAAAAAATATTCCTCATTCCAGTTTACTAGTTTGCTCTCAGTTACTCTTTTTTGAGTTGTCACATTTTTTGCAGGTTTTTATTTATTTTTTATTGGGGGATTAATATTTTACAGTTGACAGTAAATATGATAGTTTGTACATGCATAACATTTCCCAGTTTTCCACATAACAATGCAACCCTCACAAAGTCCTCTGCCATCATTTTCCAGGACCTGAATCCCAGAGTCTTTTACTTTGGGGCAATACACCAAATTATATATATGTATATATACATATATACATATATATATATGTGTGTGTGTGTATTTAGTAGAAGAATAAATATGAAGTGATAGCTTATTTTATTACATGTTTAATAATGGCTCTTATGTAGAAGCTAGTTTAAAAAAGGAGTTTCTTAAGCGGCTGCATTTTATCTGATTGCAAAGTAAGGAAAGAAATGGTAACATTTCATGCTTAATCTATCCCTATGGTCCCCCCCCCTTCCATTTGCTTCAGTCATTTTTATGAATTTCATTTAAAGAGATCTGCATTTCTAAGAGCAAGTATGTTTTCATTCCATTGGAGTTTAGAATGGTTCACATTATTGTGGGTGTTTTATTTTCATTAGATTAAAATATAGTTCTCAATAAATGTGTACTTGTCTTCTGGACTCTTGTTTTACAGTGCTGTCCAACCACAGTATAATTGTGAATCACATAGACATTTTAGGGGCACATCTGGTTGAGCACACACACCACATACACATTTTAAATGCCCCATTGAAAGACGTAATTAATAATTACTAATAAAATAATACTTTAACTCAAAATATTACCTTTTAACTTGTACTTTATATGTATAACATTTTTCAGTTTTAACTATTCACATTTCAGTAGTGTGGTAGCCACATATGATTAATGTCTGATTAATACAATGTAGACCTAGAGAGTCAAAACTCTCTAGAGAGTTATTTCTCTTCTATGATTTGGATTTGGTCAGTGTAATAACTAGTTATAGTGAATTTTTGGTTCATTGGGACAAAAAAAAAAGAGGAAATGTTTGGCAAATAGGACTTCTTGATTGCATTTGTTTTTTTGTATACATGTTCATACTCCTATGAAATTTCAGTTTATGTCTGTAACTTGTAGCATAAATGCAGTTCCAACTACAATGAAGATTTTGTGCTACAGTTAGAGAAGGAGTTGGTCCAAGCGCGTTTGAGTGAAGCTGAATCTCAGTGTGCACTAAAGGAAATGCAGGATAAAGTACTGGATATTGAGAAGGTAAGAATAACATTAATATTATTATTAATGAGATATTCTTATTAGAGAAGACATGTGATAGATGCTTGTTAAGGTTTAATTAAGAAGTTAAATTAGATTTTGAGTTTTTGTAAGTTAGAAATCCAAGATTGACTAAGAGCAGGCTGGCAGGATAGCTCACTTGAATAATGTACTTGCTTTGTCATGATCAGGTTTGAACCCAGCCCTCACCTCCCTGAAGGAAGCTTTGATGCTGTGGTGTCTTTGTCTCTATATTCCTACCTGATGAAGTACAGCTAGAACGTTGAGGCCCTAGTGATGACATTTGATGCAGGAATTTTGCTCCTTGGAATACTGAAAAATTGAAAAACACACACACACACATAATTTTTATACATGTATTCATAGTATCACTATTTATAGTATCCCAAAAATAGAAACAGTCCAAATTTTTATG
This sequence comes from Erinaceus europaeus, assembly GCF_950295315.1. Lineage (NCBI taxonomy): Eukaryota > Metazoa > Chordata > Mammalia > Eulipotyphla > Erinaceidae > Erinaceus > Erinaceus europaeus. The sequence goes on along the minus strand of NC_080172.1, from coordinate 74,878,425 downwards.
ATAAATAGATAAATAAAATATGGAATATCCATACAATAGAGTATTCTTTAACAACAAAAAGCTGTGGGCCAGGCTGGGGAGATAACATGGTGGTTTGTATGGTAGACTCTCATGCCTGAGGTGCTGTAGGCCCCAGATTCAATCCCTGGCATCATCATAAGCCAGAGCAGTGCTCTGATCAAAAGAATTAAAAAGGGGGGGGGGAGCGGGAGGGAATGAGGAGAAGGAGGAAAGAAGAAAAGGAAAAATGCTAGCTTTGAAAACATTATGCTGAGTGAAAGAAACTAATCATAAAAGGCCACATATTTATGTGAAATGTCCAAAATTGACATCCACAGAAATAGAAAGCTGATTAGTGGTTGTCAGAAATTTGGAGAGGTGGGAGAGGGAATGAGAAATGACCATTAATGGATATATGGTTTCTTTTTGGGTTGATTACAATTCTTTTGTGATGATGGTTGCATAAACCTGTGAATACTCTTAAATGTCTCACTGTCTAGATTTTTTTTTAAGTTTTTAAAAAATATTTATTCCCTTTTGTTGCCCTTGTTTTATTGTTGTGGTTATTGATGTCGTCATTGCTGGATAGGACAGAGAGAAATGGAGAGAGGAGGGGAAGACGGGGGAGAGAAAGATAGACACCTGCAGACCTGCTTCACTGCCTGTGAAGCGACTCCCCTGCAGTGGGGAGCCAGGGGCTCGAACCGGGATCCTTTGTCTGGTCCTTGTGCTTTGTGCCACCTGCGCTTAACCCGCTGCACTACACTGACTAGATTTTTAAAGTGGTTTTTTATTTGTGAATTATATTTCAGTAAAACTCTAAAATTAAGTACAATTACATATGACAAAAATAGCTTTAATGTTTGCTAAACTTTATTTTTTATATTAAAAACCTCAAGTTAAATACTCTTTTGCTTTAGAGAAACAACTCTTTTCCCGATGAGAATAACATTGCAAGGCTTCAGGAAGAACTCATTGCTGTGAAACTGAGAGAAGCAGAAGCTATTATGGGCTTGAAAGAACTTAGACAACAAGTCAAGGACTTAGAGGAACATTGGCAGGTATATCAACATGTGCTTTTTAAAAAAGACCTAAAGCATGTTATCCAATCTTCATGTATCTGATAGAGCTGGTGACAAATACAGGGATTTGAGTTTAAACTGAGAACCATTTAATATGGGAAATAGAGCATTCATCAACAGGAAATGTCTTTAAACTGTTTTCCCCTTTTTTAAAACATTATTTTTATTTTAATTTTTTTTCCAGAACATTGCTCAGCTCTGGTTTACAGTGGTACAGCTGATCAAACCAGGGACCTTGGAGCCTCAGGCATGGAAGTCTTTTTGCTATCTTCTACCCTATTTCTCCTTTTCAAAATTTATAATTAAGTTAAAAGAGACTAAGTGTTACTTTTTTATCCTTTATTGGGGGCAGTTAATGTTTTACAGTTGATAGTAAAATATAGTAGTTGGTATATATGTAACATTTCTCATTTTTCCACATAACACTCTAACACCCCCAGCTTAGTCCTCCTTGCCATCGTGCTCAGGACCTGAACACTCCCTCCCACCCAGAGTCCATTACTTTAGTGCAATACATCAACGTTTTGTTTTTATACCATTGTGATTTATATAACTCTGTCCAAAGACCTTATTATATGAAAATGTTCACTTATTGAGTACGTATTTCTTCTCCTAGTCATACTAACTAACATCGTTGGTAAGTATGGAATATTAGAAGAGTGACTGAGCTCCAGTGGCGCAATATATAGAAGAGTGACAACAATATAAATTTGATTAGACATTTGCAGTGTCTTTTGAAAATAGTTTATTTCAGAATATACATCAGATATCACTTGTTTATACTCACAGACTTATTCACATATGACAATTATTGACAAGTAATAAAAAATAATACTCTAAAACGAAAAAGGAACAATTTTTAAAAAATATTTATTTATTTTATTTAGATGCAGACAGAGACAGACACAGAGAGAAACACCAGAGCACTGCTCAGCTCTGGTTTATGGTGGTGTGGGGGATTGAACTTGGGACTTTGGAGCCTCAGGCGTGAGAGTCTTGTTTGCATAACCATTATGCTATCTCCCTACCCAGGAATACTTTTTTTAAATTACACATACTTTCAAAATAGTGATCTTTATACAAATTTGGAGTGGGGATGCATCTAGAAAAGAGCGAATTCAACCATTGATAATACCATCGCATTAAAATTTTTAACTGTAGTTAATGAAAAAGATCACAGGGGATCAGGGAAAGATAGACCACCTCACTGTTCACATGTAGTCAAACTTGTGGTCTCAGGTTTGCAAAGATGCATTCTACTTGCCATCTATATATTCCACAACTTTTAAAAATGCTTTTTTTTTTTTTTTTTGCCTCTGAGGTTATCGCTAGGGATTCGTGCTTGCACTACAAATTCACTGCTCCTGGTGAACTTTATTTGTTTTTCATTTTTTAATTGAATAGGATAGAGAGAAATTGAGAGAGGAAGGGGAGGTAGAGAGGAGAGAAAAAGATAGACACCTGCAGACATGCTTCACTGCCTACTGCCTGTGAAGTGTCCCCTCTGCAGATGGGGATCTGGAGGCTTGAACCAGGGTCTTGTGTAGGTCCTTGCATTTCATACTGTGTGCACTTAACTTAGTGGGACACTGCTCAACCCCCAAAAATCCATTTTGTGGGTCTGGGTGGTGGTACACCCAGTTGAGCACAGACATTACCATGTGTAAGGACCTGGGTTCCAGCACCTGCTCTCTATCTGCAGGGGGTCAATTCACAAGTGGTAAGACAAGCCTGCAGATGTCTCTCATACTTTCTCTTTCTATTTCCCCCTGCTCTCTCAATTTCTCTGTCTTATCAAATAAAATAGAAAGAGAAAGGAAAAAATGGCCACAGTGGATTCACAGTGCCAGCATCAAGCCTAGGTGTTAACCCTGGTAACAAACATAGATAGATAGATAGATAGATAGATAGATAGATAGATAGATAGATAGATAGATGTAACCCGGATAACAAGATAGATAGGTAGGTAGATAGATGTAACCCTGGTAACTAGATAGATAGATAGATAGATAGATAGATGTAACCCTGATAACAAGATAGATAGGTAGGTAGATAGATATAACCCTGGTAACAAGATAGGTAGGTAGATAGATAGACATACAGACAGACAGGTGCATTTTGTAAAAGCATCAGTTAAATTGGACATTAAAAGCAAAATAAAACCAATCCTGTACAGATATTTTCTAACACTGTTGTTGATTACTAATAATTTTAATTCATGAATGGCTCTTGTTTCTTGCTTTCATGGAATTTCATCGAAAAGAATATTAAATTTACCTTATAAAAATAGTAGAGTGGGGGAAGATATGATAGTTATGCCAAGAAACTCTCATTCCTGAGGCTCCAGAGTCCCAGGTTCAATCCCCTGCACCACCATACACCATAAGCCAGAGCTGAGCAGTGCTCTTGGTAAAAAAAAAAAAAAAAAAAAAAAAAATTTATATATATATATATATATATATATATACATACACATATACACATATATATTAATATTAGAGAGAGGGCTGGAAAGATAGCTCACCTGGTACAGTGCCTGTCTTGTGATGCCTGCAATGAAGGAGAACTTTCTGTGTTGTGGTATTCTTTCTTCTCTCTGTCTCTGTTTCTTTTTTTCCCCTTCTTCCTGTCTGAAAAAGTAGTGAAGTCCCTTCAGTGACAAAAAATTAGGGTGAAATTTGATTTGTTATAATAATCCATAGTATTAAGCATTTGTTTTATGTCCCAGGTCTACCACTTACTGGCTGCGTAACCTCCGTAGCATTTTTAATTGTGATTAGACAATTTCCATTTTCTGATTTGTATAATAAAAATAATTTCTCATTTTTAAGATTTTTGAAAGATTAAATAAACTAAATACTTACCAAGTACACAATATGGTATTGACCCTAAAAATATACTTAGTAAAGTTAGCTCTTATCTTGATAATGGGAAAATATGTTGCAATATAGCTTTTTTTTTTTTTGTATTTGTGTTTTAGCGCCATTTAGCACGAACTACTGGAAGATGGAAAGACCCACCTAAGAAAAATACAGTGAATGAGTTACAAGATGAGCTTATGACCATTCGGCTCAGAGAAGCTGAAACACAAGCAGAAATAAGAGAAATAAAACAAAGAATGATGGAAATGGAAACACAGGTATGATGGGAAAGCTCAGCAACTTTAAAAAATATGTATTAGCGGGAGTCGGGCGGTAGCGCAGCAGGTTAAGCACACGTGGTGCAAAGTGCAAGGACCGGCAGAAGGATCCCAGTTCGAACGCCCGGCTCCCCACCTGCAAGGAGGTGCCTTCACTGGCGCTGAAGCAGGTCTGCAGGTGTCTATCTTTCTCTCCCCCTCTCTATCTTCCCCTCCTCTCTCCATTTCTCTCTGTCCTGTCTAATAACAACGACATCAATGACAACAACAATAATAACTACAATAACAATGAAAAACTAAGGGCAATGAAAGGGAAAATAAATAAAAGAAAATCCTTTAATATCTATATATTCGCAAATTAGAAGTATTTATACAGTGTATATCATCTTTTATAGAGAGCTTAGGGGTAGACATCTGAAACGGTCTGGACTATAGTTTTCTAGCCCAAATAGAAAAAGGTGAAAATTGGATTGTTATCTAAGATTTAATGTCTTCTCTTTCTCCTTCACTTTTTTGTTTATTTGTTTTTTGTTACGTTTGTTTTCCAAAGCACTCCTCAGCTCTGATTTATGGTAGTGCTAAGGATTGAATCTGGGATTTTGGGACCTCAGACAAGAGTGTGTTTGCATAACCATTATGCTATCTATCCCTACCAGTTTTAGGGTTTTCTTTAACTAATTCAGCAAAGTTTCAACTAATAATAAAATTCTATTTTAATTTTTGCTTTTGTTGGTCAGTTTGAGAGAGGATATTCATGAGGAACAAAGCTTCTCAAGTTTTATAGTATTAACATTTTAAATTAGACATTTCTCTTTTTATTATTATCTTTATTTATTTATTGGATAGAGACAGCCATGAATCAAGAGGGCAGGGGAGAGACAGAAGAGAAGACAGAGGTGGGCTTGGCTGTAGCACAGCCAGTTAAGTGCATGTAGTGAAAAGCACAAGAACTGATGTAAGGATCCTAGTTCGAGCCCCCGGCGGGGGTGGGGGTTTGGGGGGGAGGGCTAGCTTCATGAACAATGAAGCAGGTCTGAGCCCAGCAATAACCCTGGAGGCAGGGGGAAAAATACACACACACACACACACACACACACACACACACACACACACACACACACACACACACCACACACATACACACACACACACACATTTATGTTTCCTAAAGTTGTTTAATGTAGTGACTAAACAGTCAATTCAGAATTACATTTCTTGTCAAATTCTATGCTAATTCCCTAATTATATCATACATATACTTGATTCAGTCTGAAGGTTCCTTTCTATTACATTTTACATTATAAAAATACATTTGCTTTTTCTAGGTACATTCATTTTATCCATATTCTATTTTCTATATTCTCTGTAATGTGATCTGAAAATACCCAGTCAGTCAGTAGGGGGCATAGTTATCTCATGTTTCATTTTGTTCACCAAAATAGTCAAATGATCATTTCAACATGAACATGCTAACATGAATATGGAAATGCTTTAGAATAAATGTATCTTGTTTTACATGTTCAAAGGTATTTTCTTGTCTCTTTTATTATTAAAATAATAGATTATAAAAAGTAGAAGTCTAACAGTGGGACGTTTTATAATCAGAGTTTTAACCTCAGTATAGATACTAAAGATATAACTAGAATTTTGAATTCAGTGTTAAGGATTTATTTCAGAGTGGATATAGGCAAATAACTAAGATTCAACAAACATGGTTTTGAGAACTTGTGAATACAAAAGCCTGTTTTACTATCACAGAACTTAACACTCAATAAATTAGGCTTACACAAACTATTATTAATACAATTTCATATGATATGTATTCTTATATCTCTGATAAACACTATATATATAGATTTTTTGTTTGTTTTTACCAGAGAACTCCTCAGTTCTGGTTTATGGTGAAGCTGGGAATTGGATCTGGGAGGTTGGAGCCTCAGGCAGTAAAGTTGGGTGTTTGCTTGTTTGTTTGTTTTTGCATAACCATTATGCTTTTTCTGTAGCCCTAGATAAATTTTTAAAAATTTAGTTGGACAAATGACTGTGCAGCCTTGTAAGTATACTAAAATCCAGTGTGGACTGCAGCCCAAGGAGGTAGCACAGTGGGTAAAGCATTGGACTTTGAAGCCTGAGGTCCCAGGTTCTATCCCCTGTATTGTATGTGCCACAGTGACGCTTTAATTATCTCTCTCTTCCTCTCTCCCCCATTCTCTTTCAGATAAGTAAATATATAAATCCTTTTTTAAAGTGAACTATATTTATATTGAGTATCTGAGTGTGTTTCAATAAACCTATAAAATGCAGTGTCAGTCTCTTAGTTATTATGCTTAGTCCATATTTTGTGATACCATTTATTTACTTATACTTTTTTACTTTTGTTATCATTTTTTTAACCCATAGCATTGCTTAGGTCAGGCTTAGGTGGAGCTAAGAGATTGAACCTGGGACCTCAAAGCTATAAGCATGAAAAAAATTCTTCCATAACCACGTAGATAGCTTCCAGGATTTGAGATGCTATTTGAATCAATATCTAACCTTACCAGTTATCCCAGTTATTTTGCTTGTTTTATCTGTTTTTGTTTTTGTTTGTTCCTTATTTTTTTCTTTTTCTACTTTTTTTGTGGGGGGTTGGGGTGGGGAAGTTATTTGGGATTTATTGATTTTATTTGTTTTTATTTATTTATTATTAGAGACAGAGAAATTGAGAGGGGAATGGAAGATAGAGAAGGAAAGGGATAGAGCCACACCTGCAACCCTGCTTTACCTCTTGTAAAGCTTTCCCCCTGCAGGTGGGGACCAGGGGCTTGAACCTGGGTCCTTGTGCTTATAGTACAAGGTCCTTATAATACATTTTCAATTCTTCCTCCCATCCTTTGTGCTATTTTTTGTGATATATTTTATTTTTAAATAGATATAAACATATGTGCTACTGATTTTGCTCTAATCAATCAGTTGTCTTTCATAAAAATTTTATATGATTGTATGAAATCTCCCTGTAGTTATTCATTTCAGTCCTCTATTTCTTTGTTAGATTCATTATTTCTGTCATGTCATATCTCTTCTACTTGTTTTGTTGTCTTTCATCTCTATTTCACTAAGCATAATTACCTCCAGTTCCATCTATTTTGAGAACTTTATTTTTTATTTTATTATTTTTTTACTTGAGCACTGTTCAGGGGATTGAACCTGGAACTTTGGATCCTCAGGCATGAGAGTCTCTTTGCGTAGCCATTGTGTTAACTACCCCTGCCCTGCTTGAGAGCTTTAACATTTTTTATATTGCTAGTCTGCTGGCAGTGGGGTCTGTTAATTTTTTAAGTATATATTTTTTCATTTAATATATATATACATATACATATAATATACACACTGCATGTGAATTCTGTCTTTGTTGTTCTTTTAGTATACTAAGTCACTTTTCTAGTCACATATTGTATAAGCCAGAAATCTGTTATACTTTTTTATTTTTTATTTTCTGTATGGGCAGGGGATGTTACTGGTTTATAGTCCACAGGAAAATACAGTACTTTGTGTAACATTTCTCAGTTTTCTGCATAGCACTCTAATCCCCTACCTAGGTCCTCCTCTGCCATCATGTTCCAGGACCTGAACACTCCCCTCCACTGCCACCCCAGAGTCTTTTACTTTGGTGCAATTCACTAACTCCAGTCCAGGTTCTGTTTTGTTTCCCCTTCTGTTCTTATTTTTCATCTGTTTCTGGCTTATATCACTTTATATGTTTCCTTCAAGCTCCATCCAAGATGAGGTGAAGAAGGTGAATTCACCATTTTTTTTTTCCCCCTCCAGGGTTATTGCTGGGCTCGGTGCCTGCACCATGAATCCACCGCTCCTGGAGGCCATTTTTTTTTCCCCTTTTGTTGCCCTTGTTGTAGCTTCGTTGTGGTTATTATTATCGCCCTTGTTGACGCAATTCGTTGTTGGATAGGACAGAGAGAAATGGAGAGAGGAGGGGAAGACAGAGAAGGGGAGAGAAAGATAGACACCTGCAGACCTGCTTCACCGCCTGTGAAGCGACTCCCCTGCAGGTGGGGAGCCAGGGGCTCGAACCAGGATCCTTACGCCGGTCCCTGCGCTTTGTGCCACATGCGCTTAACCCACTGCGCCACCGCCCGACCCCCTGAATTCACCATTTTTAATAGCTGAGTAGTATGCCATTGCAATATATATCTCACAAATTACTCAGCCACTTACCTGTTGTTGGACAGCTGGGTTACTTCCAGGTTTGGGCTACTACAAGTTGTGCTGCTATGAACATAGGTACACCCAAATATTTTTGGATGATGCGTTTGGTTCCTTAGGATATATGCCCAGGAGAGGAATTTTAGGGTCATAGGGTAGGTCCACTTCTAGTCTTCTGAGAGTTCTCCAGACTGTTCTCCACAGGGGTTGGACCAACTTACATTCCCCCCACCAGCAGTGCAGGAGGGTTCCTTCATCCCCACAACCTTGGTAGCAGCATTTTTTGCTGCTACCATTTCTGACGTATGACATTCTCATTGAAGTGGCTTCTCATTGTTATCTTTATTTGCATTTCTCTGACAATTGCTGCTCCTGGTGACCATATTTCCATTTTATTGGATAGGATACAGAGAATTTGAGAGAGGATGGGAATATAGAGAGGGAGAAAGACACCTGCAGACCTGCTTCACTGTTGATGAAGTGTCCTCCCTGCAGGTGGGGAGCCAGAGGCTCAAGTCTGGTTCCTTGTGCATGTCCTTGTGTTTAAATATACTGTGTGTGCTTAAACAGGTGCACCACTACCCGGTCCCCATCCTTTCTCTATTTAATAGTCAGGGCACCATTGTCGAAGATAGATGTCCATCGGTGCGGGGGTTTTAATTTATTTTAATGAGAGCTATATAGGTAGAGAAACAGGCCAGAGGGGCCAGAGCACTGCTCAGCTTTGGCTTATAATAGTGCTGGTGATTGGATCTGGGACTTCAGAGTCTCAGGCATGAAAATTTTCTTCGTATAGCCTGTAAACTATCTTCCTAGCCCTCAAACATTTACTTTATCCCATTCTCTGTTCTGAAATTTCAATTATATGTGTGCTAGATTGTCTCTTGTCAGTTCTTTCTCTTTACATCTTTTTATTTTTCTCTGTGTTTTAATTTCTCTTAGTTGAACTATTTCTGTTGAATTGTTGAGTTCAGGATTGGCAAGGTAGCTCACTTGAATAATGTGCTACTTTAATATATGTGTGACCCAAGTTTGAACTTGACCCCCCACCACACTGAAGGAAACATCGGTTCTGTGGTATCTTTCTCTGTCTTAAAAAAAAAAAAGTGGATGGGGAAGCTAGGGTGACAGCAGGCTAGTTATGCAGACTTTAATGCCTGAGCCTTCAAAGCCCCAGGTTCATTCCCAGCAAGTCACCATGTGGAGTGTCTTGTCCCTTTTGCAGGTGGGGAATGCGGGCTCAACCCAAATCCTTGCGCGTGGTAATGTATGTACTCAACCAGACGCACAACGGTTTATCCCTTTGAATCTTTTTTTAAAGGTTGACTTATTTATTTATTTTTGAATGAGAGAAAACCAGAGCTTCACTCTGGAAAATGTAATACAGGGAGTGAATGTGAGATGTCATGGTTTCAGAGTCCAATGTTTTTTTTTTTTCCCTTTTGTTGCCTTTTTTTATTGTTGTTGTCATTGTTAGATAGGACAGAGAGAAATGGAGAGAGGAGGGGAAGACAGTGAAGGGGAGAGAAAGATAGACACCTGCAGACCTGCCTCACCGCCTGTGAAGTGACTCCCCTATGGGTGGGGAGCCGGCGCTGGAACTGGGATCTTTACGCTGGTCCTTGCACTTTGTATCATATGCGCTTAACACTCTGCACTACCGCCCAACTCCCCAGGGTTCAAGCCTCTTGCCCCTATCTATAGGCAGTGAGCTTCAAAAGTCATGAAGCAAAACTTCAGGTGTCTCTTTTTTTTTTATTGAGGAATTAATGTTTTACATTCAACAGTAAGTACAATAGTTTGTACATGCATAACACTCCCCAGATTCCCATATAACAATACAACCCCCACTAGGTCCTCTGTCATCCTTCTTGGACCTGTATTCTCCCCACCCACCCCCACCCCAGAGTCTTTTACTTTAGTGCGATACGCCAATTCCATTTTAGGTTCTACTTGTGTTTTCTTTTCTGATCTTGTTTTTCAACTTCGGCCTGAGAGTGAGATCATCCCATATTCATCCTTCTGTTTCTGACTTACATCACTCAACATGATTTTTCCAAGGTCCATCCAAGATCAGCTGAAAACGGTGAAGTCACCATTTTTTACAGCTGAGTAGTATTCCATTGTGTATATATACCACAACTTGCTCAGCCACTCATCTGTTGTTGGACACCTGGGTTGCTTCCAGGTTTTGGCTATTACAAATTGTGCTGCCAAGAACATATGTGTACACACATCTTTTTGGATGGATGTGTTGGGTTCCTTAGGCTATATCCCCAGGAGAGGAATTGCAGGGTCATAGGGTAGGTCCATTTCTAGTCTTCTGAGAGTTCTCCAGACTGTTCTCCACAGAGGTTAGACCAATTTACATTCCCACCAGCAGTGTAGGAGAGTTCCTTTGACCCCACACCCTCTTCAGCATTTGCTGCTCTTACCTTTTCTGATGTATGATATTCTTACAGAAGTGAAGTGGTATCTCATTGTTGTCTTGATTTGCATTTCTCTGACAATCAGAGACTTGGAGCGTTTTTTCATGTGTTTCTCGGCCTTTTGGATCTCTTCTGTGGTGAATATTCTGTCCATGTCCTCCCCCCATTTTTGGATGGGGTTATTTGTTGTCTTATTGAGTTTGGCAAGCTCTTTATATGTGTTGGTTGTTAAACTCTTGTCTGATGTATGGCATGTAAAGATCTTCTCCCATTCTGTGAGGGGTCTCTTGGTTTGGGTAGTGGTTTCTTTTGCTGTGAAGAAGCTTTTTAATTTGATGTAGTCCCATAGGTTTATACTTGCCTTAGTCTTCTTTGTAATTGGATTTGTTTCATTGAAGATGTCTTTATAATTTATGCAGAAAAGAGTTCTGCCAATATTTTCTTCTAAGTATCTGGTAATTTCTGGTCTAACATCCAAGTCCTTGATCCACTTGGAATTTACTTTTGTATTTGGTGAAATACAGTGGTTCAGTTTCATTCTTCTGCATGTTTCAACCCATTGTTTCCAACACCATTTGTTGAAGAGACTCTGCCTTTGTCAAAGATTCGATGTCCATAGGTGTGGGGGCTAGAGTCCAATGTTTTGCTCACTGCATGTTCTCCGACACTATTTGAGCTCACTGATCCTTTTTCATTTTGAGTTGTCTGGTGAGCTATTGAAGACATTCTTCACACCTATTGTGTTTTTAATTCTAGCATTTTTTGGGGGGTAAAGAATTTATTTATTCATGAGAAAGAGAGGAGAGAACAAACCAGACATCACTTTGTACATGTGTTGCCAGGGATTGAACTCAGAACTTCTTGCTTGAGAGTCCAATGTTTTATCCACTGTGCCACCTCTTGGACCACACATTTTTTAATTTTTATAATTTTCTCTACTGACAGTACCTGTCTGATCTTACGTATTTTTCATCTTTCCTTTAGAGCCTTTAGCTTAGTGGTCACAGTTACTCGTAATTCCTTTTCACATGATTTCATGTCTATGTTGTAAATGGATCTAGTTCTATTGATTGCTTTTTCTCTCGGTGTAGTGGTGTTTTTATTGATGTTGATTTTATCCTTTACTCTGAAAACTGATTATCTTTTGTAGGACAGTAGATTAGTGTAGTTTCTGTGCCTGGAAATGGATACACCTTTTCTCTTGTTAGGCCTTTAATGTGGAGGACTTGAGTTAATATAGTCAGGAGTTGGGCTGGGTTTGAGGTTTGTTGTTTTGTGGTTACCCTTATTGCACCACATTCTTCAAATTCCTCTAGCAATATCTCATTTTTAGAATGGGGGCTGGCTCGCCAAAGGATTTTTCTACACTTGATCTTGACCAAAGGCTTAGAAGTGATGCCAATATGTTTTCTCAATGACTTCAATTTTTCTCTCTCTAGTACTTCAGAAAGGACTGATCTCCAATGGTATATGTTGCTATTTATCACAGGAAATCGGAGGTGCAGAGTTATTCACTATTGTTGTGATAAAACCTCAGCCTTAATCTGCACTATGCCCCTGACCCTATGATGTTTGACCTTCTTACTGCCTCTACCCATACCCAGCTATAGTTCTAGGTTCAAATAATACTCCTGCCCCTACTACAGAAGCAATGGTCACCCTCAGCTGTATTTATTGTTTATTTATTAGACTAACTCTTTGAAGCCCTATAAGAGAGTATCACGATTTGGTGCCCTGGCTGTTAGTCTGTCTCCCTCTTCAGACCTGTGACATGGAGACCTCTTTCTCAAGATTTTCATCAATCTCTTTTCCATGTGTGTGTGGCACAGGGACCTTATGCATGTGAGATACCATTGCTGAGCGTCCTCCTTAGATTTTTTTAAAATTCTTTATTTTAGATAAAGAGAAAAAGAAGAGAGGGATAGAAAAGAGGAGAGAGAAGGGGAGGTGAGCTAGGCAGAAACACCTCAGCACCGCTTCACAACCTATACAATTTCCTAGTGCTGTCTACAGTGCCAAGTGTCCATGGTGCTCTCATGTGATGCTAAGGTTCAAATGCAGGATGTTGAGCTTGGTAAGAAGGTGTTCTAATAGGTGAGCATCCACCTGAGCCCTTGGTAATCTTGTGAGTACCTGTTTTGATACCTGAAGACTTTGTGAACTCTGCTTCCCCCTTAGGCCCCATACACTCTGTGAGCACCCACTTGCTATCTACCAATGTGGTGTGTATTTATTTTTTAATTTTTCTTTTTAAAAACTTTTATATTTATTTATTTTCCCTTTTGTTGCCATTGTTTTTTTTTATTGTTGTTATAGTTATTGTTGTTTTTATTGATGTCATCATTGTTAGATCAGAGAGTAATGGAGACAGGAAGGGAAGACAGGGAGAGAAAGATAGACACCTGCAGACCTGCTTCACCACCTGTGAAGGGACTTGCCTGTTAGGCTGGTCCTTATGCTTCTGGACACATGCACTTAACCCACTACACTACCAGCTGACTCCCTGTGGTGTTTATTCTAATTGGATTGTCTTAATGTCTTCTGTTCTCATCTGTCTGTCTCTCCTTTTATTTTGTGCTAATTTGCCCTCTGGCTTCACTGCTCTGGGATCAGCAAAAGTCATGAATATAAGGATTAGTAAGAATTCTCTATATCACCACTCATAGATCAAGTTTTCATTGTGATGTATGTAAAGTTGCATTGTTTTGCACTTTGTCTTTCTTACGTTTCTTTTTTTTTTCTATTTAATTGAATTTATTGGGTTTCTTTTTCTCTCAACTGGTTTGACATTAATTTTCTACTAGAATTTATTAACTGAAGAGCGAGAGAGGGAGAGAGAAAATGCTAAGTTTAATTTAGTAGTTTTCTTTTCCTTTTCTCTAGGAACCTAGGAAAAGCTTCATGTGTTCTTCTACATTCCAAGCTTGCATATTATTGTCCACTCTTATTTTTGATGCCACCAAATTACCAGATGTTGTTTTTATTGATTACCTTTTGCTTTTATTCCATCAGTGGAATAAACAATGTTTATCTCCAATAATGGAGAAACATTGAGTCAGATATTGTTTTATGAAGCCAGTACTCATTTGTCAACATTTTCCCTTGTCGTTTTATTATTCTTTCTGACTTCAGTCATGAGTTGTCAATGCTCTCTTTTTTTATTTAGTTTTTTATTTATAAAAAGGAAACATTGACTAAACCATAGGATAAAAGGGGGTAACAACTTCGCACAATTCCCACCACCAGAACTTCATATCCCATCCCCTCTCCTGATAGCTTTCCCATTCTTCAACCCTCTGGGAATATGGACCCAAGATCATTGTGGGATACAGAAGGTTGAAGGTCGGTCTGGCTTCTGTAATTGCTTCCCTGCTGAACATGGGCGTTGACAGGTCGATCCATACTCCCAGCCTTTCTCTCTCTTTCCCTAGTGGGGAAGGGCTCTGGGGAAACAGAGCTCCAGGACACACTGGTGGGGTTGTCTATCCAGGGAAGTCTGGTCACATCTGGAACCTGGTGGCTGAAAAGAGAGTTAACATACAAAGTCAAACAAATTGTTGAACAATCATGGACCTAAAGGCTAGAGTAATGCAGATGAAGTGTTGGGGATCCTCCATTTTGTAGATAGCTAGTAGGCATATTTTAGTTATATTTCAAAGGGCCTGTAGCTATACTTGTGTGTGTGTGTTTTTTTTTTTTTCTTTTTTCCTGAGCCTGAAATCTGATATGCAGGTGGATCCAAGTTATTGTCTGAGGAGATGCTGTCATGGCTGGGAAAAGGACCAGAAAGCTGGATCAGGGAAGAGAATAGCTCTCTAATATGGGAAAGGGGTATAAATATTGTTGACTATAAACCCCATCGATTTGATGTGATCTGGGGCCCATAATTAGCTTAAGAGCCTGTGTGACCTCTGCATCCCTCTAGATCTGAGCTCACATTCTGTGGTCATGAGTAGGAACATTCCAGGCTGCCCCAGTATCGGCCCTTCTTCCTCAGGTGTAGCATAGATTATGTTGTCCTTACTTGATGGAACATTCTCTACCATTGTTGATCCAGGTTGAGGGCAAGGTCCTATGGGGGGCCCACAAAGGGGTCTATTTTGTTGTTCCTGATAGAAATGACTGGTAACAATGGAGAGAGGGATTTATTTGAGTTCTAGGCCCATCATGTCTTGTTTGGGAATCTCAGGACTCCCCAATTAGGGCCCCAGCTGGTGGAATGGCCTTATAGTGACTAAAGAGTCATCATTAAAGTATGCCAGTCTCTTGCCCTTATTCAGCTTTTGCAGTCCCTGCTTTGATAAGGTTAGCTTTGGAGTGAGTGAGAGAACAGTAATAGGAAGTAGGTGGGGAGGATATCTAAGTCTAAGTAAACACTATTTCATTATGAAGTTGATATGGACTCACTACAGACTATTGTGTATTTTTGCTTTCAGGTGTATATTTTGCCCTAATTTATGGATACATGTGAACATGTGGTCTATATCTAGGTTTTGGGACTTTGTTAGGAAGTGAACCTCCTGGAATGGAATTAGAAAATACTATGAAAGGAAAGGTCTCACCCAAGTAATGAGGGTGAAGGGTTGGCATTCCATCCCTGACATCTTTGTACACAGTCTGAGATGAAGCATACTGAGATGGTACTCATTGCATCTATTAGGTTGGAATCGGTGGATGCGATATTATTTGGTAAGACTTGAGAGAAGCATGCAGGGAAGTGAGCCCCACCCCAGAGGTTCCAGGAGAAACATAGGCTCTATAGAGGATGGAGATTCCTGTTGTCTTAGGGTTTAAGAAGACAATAGATAGTTATTGCTATAATCATATTGTTTGGTAATTGGGTTAACTTTGAAAAATCCCTTTGTTAGGATTTGCTGTACCATATATACTATAACCATATTTTATGTCCTTTAACATTATTTGCATATAGCTATGCCACCGGTTGCTTTTGTTCTCCCTGGACTAAGCTTTTAAGAGAATCAACATTTCAAATACTCAGCCTATGTATTAAAAAATCTCAGTCTGTGCTTTAAAAAGTTTGAGACATTCAATCAGTTTTTCCCCTCTCATATTACTTAAATAGTGGTTTATATGACTACAAATTAATAGGCGTGCACATAAACACCATTCCCACCACCAAAAGACTGTGTCCCATCCCATCCTCTCCCCACACCCCCCACCCCATGAAGCTGAACATCCACCCTCACCCTCAACCCAGGAGGGTTTTTACTTTGGTGCCCTAGTACAAATTTTGTCAGATCCTGCTTTGAGTTTCCCTTTCTGTTCTTTCTCAATTTCTGTTTATGAGTGGGATCATCCTATACTCGTCTTTATCTTTCTGACTTAGCTCACTTAACATAATTCCTTCTAGCTCCATCCAAAATGGGTCAGAGAAGGTGGGTTCATTGTTCTCAATAGCTGCATAGCTTCCTTCAGTATTATTTGTTGTAACAATGTATAGTTGAAGATTTATATGTGTTTCCATTTTAAACTAGTTTTGCTTCCTGAACTGTGGATTCACATACATTGTTTTTTCAACTGTAAAAAAATAAATTTCACCTCTTGGTTTATTATCATATCTAAGACCATCATATATCACTTAAAAGAATCTTGTCCTATCTTTTGTTTTTTAAAAATTTTCATTTATAAGATGGAAGTATTGACAAGACTACAGGATAAGAGGGGTACAATTCCACCCAGTTCCCACCCCCAGAATTTCATATTCACTCCCCTCCCTTGATAGCTTCCCTATTTATCTCTCTGAGAGTATGGACCCAGGACCATTTTGGGGTGCAGAAGGTGGCAGGTCTGGCTTCTGTAATTGCTTCCCTCCTGAACATGGGCATTGGCAGGTCAATCCATACTCCGAGCCTGTCTCTTTCTCTCTCTCTCTGAGGCTCTGGGGAATCGGGGCTCCAGGACACATTGGTGGGGTCATCTGCCTAGGGAAATCAGGTTGACATCATGGTATCATCTGGAACCTGGTGGCTGAAAAAAGTTGATATAAATCAGAACAGATTGTTGGTTAATCATGAACCTAAAGGCAAGAATATTGCAATGTATCTTTTCTTTTCCCTGTTATTTCTATCTTATAAATCTCTATTTGGTATATTTCATGTATCCTTATTCTCTTTTCTGACCTCTGCTGGTACACTATTTCTTCATTGTAACTAATGTTGTATTTAACTTGTGGCTGAATTTC